>NC_057809.1:212878444-213015833 GCF_018294505.1 Triticum aestivum
ATGCCCTAACTTGGTAGGGTTATGTTGCTCATATCGTGCGTATGGTATCTTGCATTGCTATGTCATCTTCTTAGTTTAGACATGCTTTGTGTGAATGCCACCTTTTTAGTGTCTAATTACCATATATGTGAATTATGCAATGCCATCTTGTTGCAAGACATTATATATGTGAATTATGCAATGTTATCTTGTTGCAAGGCATTATGTATGTGAATTATGCAATGCCATGTTGTTTACGCAAGCGCCACATGTAAGCAATCAAGCAAAGATGCACGGAAAAATCTCAAATAAGAAGATCTAACCAGGAAGTTCAACTGAAGAACTCCGGTTTGCAAAAAGAATCAAATCAAATGGAGCAACGAAACACAAACTGCGAAAGAAACAAGATCCGATTACTAATCTAGACTAAAGTCAAATTTTATAGTACCAAAATCTTGTTCAAGTTGGTTAAACATAAAGAGGGCTTCGAGACGAAGATCTAGGCACTTGAATCGCCTGATTCCGATAAACGAGCAAAAAGATAAACTAAAACGAAAATTAGGGCAGAAATCGCGATAAAAAATAATCACGGAAAACCCTAGAAAAAGAAAAACTGACAAACAGGCTAACGAATGAACGTTCGCTGCCAGTGAAAAACGGGTGAACGGCGTTCGTTAAAATGACCGCATGGACGAACGTCCGCTACTTAACCAAACTGCATAAAACCAGAATAAAACCGATCTAAAGAAAAAACCGATCTTAGGGTTTATAAAAAAACCGACCGGTCAACGGCGGCGGCTCGGTGAAGTCTGGCGACGGCAGCGGCGGCTCCGGTGAGGCGGCGGGGCGGCGGCGCGGCAGCTAGTGCGGGCGGCGGCGCGGCGGCGAGGCTAGGGCAGCGGCGCGACTAGGGTTAGGGCGGGACGCGGGCACGGGGCGGGCTGGGGCGACCTCGGCGGCTTATAAGGCCGGCCGGGGGGAGGAGTTCGGGTTGAAACCGGCTGTCGTGGGAATGATTCCGACAATAAGAGAGGGGTAGGATAAAGGAGCATGATCTATCAAGATGCAAATGGGTGACACGTGGTTTTAGCGAGTTTGGGCCTCTCATGGTGGAGATAACAACCCTACGTCTCGTGCTCCGGAGAGCCTTTGTTTATCTGAGTCTGTATCCGGAGATCACAATGTATGTGAGAGCGAGGAGAATGGATCTCCATGTTTGAGCTAAGTCCTGAGACTAGAGAGGAAGAAGAGAGAGAGGTGGAAGAAAAAAGCCCCGAGTCTAGTGATGAGGGGTGGCTTATATAGAGTGCGCCACCCCCTCACCTCCTATGTTACAAAGTGGGGGCGTTAATGCCATAACTCAGCTTACTACTAAGATGATGCTTCGAGTGCCTTGTTGACTGCTGATCTTCGCATATCCGAGTGAGACCAGGTGCTCCGAGTGGAATGAGTTGGTCGAGTGGAGTGCTATGCTCCGAGTGGTTGTTGTCGTCCGAGTGACTTGATGGTCATCCGAGTGGATAGTATGTCTCTAGGAAATTTATCTAGACCCACATGCTATGTGGACCCCATGCTTTATGATATTTCGACCCTTCGTTGGCCTACCTATTGTGTGTATCCCCAACATTAGCCCCCGAATCAATTGCGATTTTGTAGAACGAGTTTGTGAAAGACACAATTTGGCCCGAGTGATTACGGAAATACTCGGTACCTGTCATCGTGCTTTCAGGCAACCAAGGTTTGAACAAAATCTCAATGGATTCTGGTACTGTGCTTCCCGACTAATACGGGGTAAGTGCTCGCGAGGAGCAACTTGGTGACATTCGATCATCTCTCGGAAGAGGTTAACTTGTGATCAGAGTATGGGTGTGTCATTAAATCTGAACAACAGGATTGACGCATGGACTGTTCTCTCGGAGAGATGCCATTCTTATCCTGGGGGAACGTCAATACGAGTCAGTTCTGGATCCAAACTTGTGAGTTTCACGCTTTGAGTCCTAGAAGATGGCTCAAAACAGGTCCACGGAGGAGCGTTAAACTCACCTTATAGGAATTTTTTGGTAGTTTTGACGGGAGTCTTTAGAACTTGTTTTTTTGTTGTTCATCACTAGGACTGGTCAAGCCGTACCGAGTGGAGATTACTCTAGTGGGGGCATGCTGAGTGCACCCACTGGGTGTAGTCCCTGAGACCGCCATCGACTGCGGGCAGTCGGCGGGGGTCTGAGAAAACTAAAAATCTTCTTAGCTGGTACCAATCGAACTTGTTCCTCTCTGACTCGGAGGTCGAGTAGTACTTGAGGATCTGGTATTGGTCTAGCTTGTTTCTCCTTGACTCAAAAGTCGAGTAGTACTTGAGTGATCTGGAGTTGGTCTTGACCGAGCAAAAATGTTCCTTTTTGAGTTCTCTTCCAGTGGGGGCACGCTGAGTGCACCCACTGGGTGTAGTCCCCGAGCCTCTGTCGGACAAGATGAGTCGGACAGAGAGTTTAAGTCTCCTGGTAAACCTCCACGCAGACGACACAGTAAATATATTTTAATCTGGAATTGAGTCAATCGGATGCATCTTCAGGCGCTTGACATGGTAAATAAGCTCATCCTGGAACTGAGTCAGTCGGACTGATCTTCGTCCACTCGGCATGGAATAAATTCAACCTGGAACTCGGTCAAGCAGGTGAATCTTCGTGCTCTCGTCACGGTGAATGAATTCGTCTTTGAAACTGCCGACTATAGAAAAAAGCTGGACACTCCAGGGAGTAATCCTTCCAGTAATACTTCTTATATTGACCGTTATATTTTGCCTGAAAGGGGTATTTGTAAGAGTAGATTGTGTCCGTAGAGGAGATTCATTTTCACCCTTTTGCATGAAAGGGATATTTGTCCGAGTGGACGTGCTTCCTGATTGATCGGGGTATGTTGACTGCGAGGAAAAACTTGGTGGCACTCGTATGTCTCCCGGAGGAGATAGACTAGTGGTCTGACATGGACGTGTCATGAAACCCGAGTGGCGAGGCTAGTGTGTGGGTTGACTCTCTGGAGATATGCCACTCATTATCCCGGGGGAACACCAACACATGCCATCTCTGAGTCCAAGTTTGTGAAACTGACGCCTTGGAGCCTAGGATAAGGGCCAAGTGTATTCGTAGAGGAGCGTCATTTTCACGCTTTTGCAGTCCTGAAGATGACTTGAAGAAATGATTTGGGCGATCGTCTGAGTGGACAGTACTACCCTTATAGATTTTCGACGGAATGAGCATGTATGGTCAGAAAGATATTCCTGATGTGATTAATGGGTTGATTGAATAGGCGTAACCCCTGAGGGCGGCATGGCCAACGGCTGTGCGTAGCCCCCGAGTGATGCTCGAAAGAGGTAAGCTTGCTACAGAGTGTGATATGAGGTTTGATCATATGAGTAACTTGGTCGTTCCCGTGCTAGGGTGTAGAGGTAAAGACATGTCCAACTGATGGTGACACGCGAGGCGGCCGAGGGGCGATGATGTGTACAACCGAGTGGTGAAGAAGTGCACAATCGAGTGGCGACGAGCGGAGCGGCCGAGTGGTAAAGACGTGCCCAACCGAGCGGCGAAGCGCGGGGCGGCCGAGTCCTGATGTGTGAGGTGGTTGAATGATGAAGACGTGCATAACTGAGTGGCAATGCGCGGGGCGGCCAAGTGGTGAAGATGTGCACAACCGAGTGGCGACGTGCGGGGTGGCCGACTGGTGATGACATGCGAGGCGACCGAGTGGTGAAGACATGCACAACCGAGTGGTGACACGCGGGGCGGCCGTGTGGTGAAGGCATGCACAACTGAGAGGCGACGCGCGGAGCGGCTGAGTAGTGAATACGTGCACAACCGAGTGGTGACGCACGGGGCGGCCGTGTGGTGAAGGCATGCACAACCGAGAGGCGACGCGCGAAGCGGCCGAGTGGTGAAGATGTGCACAACCGAGTGGTGACGTGTGGGACGGTCGAGCTGAAGGAAATATGCCCTAGAGGCAATAATAAAGTTATTATTTATTTCCTTATTTCATGATAAATGTTTATTATTCATGCTAGAATTGTATTAACCGGAAACATAATACATGTGTGAATACATAGACAAACAGAGTGTCACTAGTATGTATCTACTTGACTAGCTCGTTGAATCAAAGATGGTCAAGTTTCCTAGCCATAGACATGAGTTGTCATTTGATTAACGGGGTCACATCATTAGAGAATGATGTGATTGACTTGACCCATTCCGTTAGCATAGCACTTGATCGTTTAGTTTCTTGCTATTGCTTTCTTCATGACTTATACATGTTCCTATGACTATGAGATTATGCAACTCCCGTTTACCGGAGGAACACTTTGTGTTCTACCCAAACTTCACAACGTAACTGGGTGATTATAAATGTGCTCTACAGGTGTCTCCAAAGGTACTTGTTGGGTTGGTGTATTTCGAGATTAGGATTTGTCACTCCGATTGTCGGAGAGGTATCTCTGGGCCCTCTCGGTAATGCACATCACTTAAAGCCTTGCAAGCATTGCAACTAATAAGTTAGTTGCGGGATGATGTATTACGGAACGAGTAAAGAGACTTGCCGATAACGAGATTGAACTAGGTATTGAGATACCGACGATCGAATCTCGGGCAAGTAAATATCGATGACAAAGGGAACAACGTATGTTGTTATGCGGTTTGACCGATAAAGATCTCCATAGAATATGTGGGTGCCAATATGAGCATCCAGGTTCTGCTATTGGTTATTGGCCGGAGACGTGTCTCGGTCATGTCTACATAGTTCTCGAACCCATAGGGTCCGCACGCTTAAAGTTTCGGTGACGATTGTATTATGAGTTTATGTGATTTGATGTACCGAAGGTAGTTCGGAGTCCCGGATGAGATCGGGGACATGACGAGGAGTTTCAAAATGGTCGAGACGTAAAGATCGATATATTATACGACTATATTCGGACATCGGAAAGGTTCCGAGTGATTCGGGTATTTTTGGGGGTACCGGGGAGTTACGGAAATACGAGGAAGAAGTAATGGGCCTCATGGGCCAAGTGGTGGAAGAGAAGAGGCAGGGCGCGCGGCCCCCCTAGCCCAAACCGAACTGGACTAGGGGGCCGGCCCCCCTTTCCTCCTTTTCCTCCCTCTTCTTCCTTCTCCTTCTCCTCCTTCCTTTCCTCCTCCTAGTAGGAGTAGGAAAGGGGAGACCTACTCCTACTAGGAAGAGGACTCCTCCTCGTGGCGCGCGCATAGAGGGCCGGCCGGCCTCCCCCTTGCTCCTTTATATACAGGGGCACCTCTAGACACACAAATTGATCTGTTGATCTCTCCCAGCCGTGTGCGGTGCCCCCCTCCACCATATTCCACCTCGGTCATATCGTAGCGGTGCTTAGGCGAAGCCCTGCATCGGTAGCAACATCATCACCGTCATCACGCCCTCGTGCTGACGGAACTCTCCCGTGAAGCTCTGCTGGATCGGAGTTCGCGGGACGTCATCGAGCTGAACGTGTGCTGAACTCGGAGGTGCCGTGCGTTCGGTACTTGGATCGGTCGGATCGTGAAGACGTACGACTACATCAACCGCGTTGTGCTAACGCTTCCGCTTTCGGTCTACGAGGGTACGTGGACAACACTCACCCCTCTCATTGATGTGCATCACCATGATCTTGCATGTGCATAGGAATTTTTTTGAAATTACTACGTTCCCCAACAGTGGCATCCGAGCCAGGTTTTATGCGTAGATGTCATATGCACGAGTAGAACACAAGTGAGTTGTGGGAGATATAAGTCATACTGCTTACCAGCATGTCATACTTTGGTTCGACGGTATTGTTGGATGAAGCGGCTCGGACCGACATTACGCGTACGCTTACACGAGAATGGTTCTATCGACGTGCTTTCCACACAAGTGGCTGGCGGGTGTCAGTTTCTCCAACTTTAGTTGAACCGAGTGTGGCTACGCCCGGTCCTTGCGAAGGTTAAAACAGCACCAACTTGACAAACTATCGTTGTGGTTTTGATGAGTAGGTAAGAACGGTTCTTGCTAAGCCCAGTAGCAGCCACATAAAACTTGCAACAACAAAGTAGAGGACGTCTAACTTGTTTTTGCAGGGCATATTGTGATGTGATATGGTCAAGACGTGATGATATATAAGTTGTTGTATGAGATGATCATGTTTTGTTGAAGTTATCGGCAACTGGCAAAAGCCTTATCGTTATCTCTCTATTGCATAAGATGCAAGCGCCAAATAATTGCTTTACTTTATCGCTATGCGATAGCAATAGTTGCAAGAGCAATAGTTGGCGAGACGACCACGTGACGACACATTGATATAGATCAAAACGATGGAGATCATGGTGTCATGCCGGTGACGATGGAGATCATGACGATGCTTTGGAGATAGAGATCAAAGGCACAAGATGATGATGGCCATATCATATCACATATTTTGATTGCATGAGATGCTTATCTTTTATACATCTTACTTTGCTTAGTTATGACGGTAGCATTATAAGATGATCTTTCACTAAATTTCAAGATAAAAGTGTTCTCCTTGAGTATGCACCGTTGCCAAAGTTCGTCGTGCCTAGACACCACGTGATGATCGGGTGTGATAAGCTCTACGTCCATCTACAACGGGTGCAAGCCAGTTTTGCACACGCAGAATACTCAGGTTAAACTTGATGAGCCTAGCATATGCAGATATGGCCTCGGAACACTGAGACCGAAAGGTCAAGCGTGAATCATATAGTAGATATGATCAGCATAGTGATGTTCACCATTGAAAACTACTCCATTTCATGTGATGATCGGTTATGGTTTAGTTGATTTGGATCACGTGATCACTTAGAAGATTAGAGGGATGTCTTTCTAAGTGGGAGTTCTTAAGTAATATGATTAATTGAACTTTAATTTATCATGAACTTAGTCCTGATAGTATTTGCATATCTATGTTGTAGATCAATAGCTCGCGTTATTGCTTCCCTACGTTTTATATATGTTCCTAGAGAAAACTAAGTTGAAAGATGAAAGTAGCAATGATGCGGACTGGGTCCGTGATCTGAGGTTTATCCTCATTGTTACACAGAAGAATTATGTCCTTGATACACCGCTAGGTGACTGACCTATTGCAGGAGCAGATGCAGACGTTATGAACGTTTGGCTAGCTCAATATGATGACTACTTGATAGTTTAGTGCACCATGCTTAACAGCTTAGAATCGGGATTTCAAAGATGTTTTGAACTTCATGGACCATATGAGGTGTTCCAAGAGTTGAAATTAATATTTCAAGCAAATACCCGAGTTGAGAGATATGAAGTCTCCAACAAGTTCTATAGCTAAAAGATGGAGGAGAATAGCTCAAGCAGTAAGCATGTGCTCAGATTGTCTAGGTACTACAATCGCTTGAATCAAGTGGGAGTTAATCTTCCAGATAAAATAGTGATTGACAGAATTCTCTAGTCACCATCACCAAGTTAGTAGAACTTAGTAATGAACTATAATATGCAAGGGATGACGAAAACAATTCCCAAGCTCTTCGCGATGCAAAAAATCGGCGAAGGTAGAAATCAAGAAAAACATCAAGTGTTGATGGTTGACAAGATAACTAGTTTCAAGAGAAAGGGCAAAGGGAAGAAGAGGAACTTCAAGAAGAACGGCAAACAAGTTGCTGCTCAAGTGAAGAAACCCAAGTCTGGACCTAAGCCTGAGACTAAGTGCTTCTACTGCAAAGGCACTGGTCACTAGAAGTGGAACTACCCAAAAAGTATTTGGTGGATACGAAGGATGGCAAAGTGAACAAAGCTATATTTGATATACATGTTATTGATGTGTACTTTACTAGTGTTTATAGCAACCCCTCGGTATTTGATACTGGTTCAGTTGCTAAGAGTAGTAACTCGAAATGGGAGTTGCAAAATAAATAGAGACTAGTTAAGGGTGAAGTGACGATGTGTGTTGGAAGTGGTTCCAAGGTTGATATGATCATCATCGCACACTCCCTATACTTTCGGGATTAGTGTTGAACCTAAATAAATGTTATTTGGTGTTTGCGTTGAGCATAAATATGATTGGATCATGTTTATTGCAATACGGTTATTATGTAAGTTAGAGAATAATTGTTGTTCTGTTTACATGAATAAAACCTTCTATGGTCATACACCCAATGAAAATGGTTTGTTGGATCTCGATCGTGGTGACACACATTTTCATAATATTGAAGCCAAAAGATGCAAAGTTAATAATGATAGTGCAACTTATTTGTGGCACTGCCGTTTAGGTCATATTGGTGTAAAGCGCATGAAGAAAATCCATGCTGATGGGCTTTTGGAATCACTTGATGCTTGCGAACCATGCCTCATGGGCAAGATGACTAAGACTCCGTTCTCCGGAACAATGGAGCGAGCAACAGATTTGTTGGAAATCATACATACTGATGTATGTGGTCCGATGAATATTGAGGCTCGCGGCAGGTATCATTATTTTCTGATCTTCACAGATAATTTGAGCAGATATGAGTATATCTACTTGATGAAACACAAGTCTGAAATATTTGAAAAGTTCAAAGAATTTCAGAGTGAAGTGGAGAATCATAGTAACAAAAATAAAAGTTTCTACGATATGATTGCAGAAGTAAACGATTTGAGTTACGAGTTTGGCCTTCAGTTAAAACAATATGAAATAGTTTCACTACTCATGCCACCTGGAACACCACAGTGTAATGGTGTGTCTGAACGTCGTAACCGTGCTTTATTAGATATGGTGCGATCTATGATGTCTCTTACTGATTACCACTATCGTTTTGGGGTTATGCATTAGAGACAGCTACATTCACGTTAAAAAGGGCACCATCTAAATCCGTTGAGACGACACCGTATGAACTGTCGTTTGGCGAGAAACCTTAGCTGTCGTTTCTTAAATTTTTGGACTGCGATGCTTATGTGAAAAAGTTTCAACATGATAAGCTCGAACCCAAATCGGAGAAGTAAATCTTCATAGGATACCCAAAAGAAAATGTTGGGTACACCTTCTATCACAGATCCGAAGGCAAGATATTCATTGCTGAGAATTGATCCTTTCTAGAGAAGGAGTTTCTCTCGAAAGAAGTGAGTGGGAGGTAAGTAGAACTTGATGAGGTAACTGTACCTGCTCCCTTATTGGAAAGTAGTTCATCACAGAAATCTGTTCCTGTGACTACTACACCAATTAGTGAGGAAGCTAATGATGATGATCATGTAACTTCAGATCAAGTTACTACCGAACCTCGTAGGTAAACCACAGTGAGATCCGCACCAGAGTGGTACGGTAATCCTGTTCTGGAGGTCATGTTACTTGACCATGACGAACCTATGAACTATGAGGAAGTGATGATGAGCCCAGATTCCGCGAAATGGCTTGAGGCCATGAAATCTGAGATGAGATCCATGTATGAGAGCAAAGTATGGACTTTGATTGACTTGCCCAATGATCGGCGAGCCATTGAGATTAAATGGATCTCCAAGAGGAAGACGGACGTTGATAGTAGTGTTACCATCTACAAAGCTAGAATTGTCACAAAAAGGTTTTCGACAAGTTCAAGGTGTTGACTACGATGAGAGTTTCTCACTCGTATCTATCCTTAAGTCTGTCCGAATCATGTTAGCAATTGCCGCATTTTATGAAATCTGGTAAATGGATAAACAAAACTGCATTCCTTAATGGATTTATTAAAGAAGAGTTGTATATGATGCAACCAGAAGGTTTTGTCAATCCTAAAGGTCCTAACAAAATATGCAAGCTCCAGCGATCCATCTATGGACTGCTGCAAGCATCTCGGAGTTGGAATATACGCTTTGATAAGTTTATCAAATCATATAGTTTTATACAGACTTGCGGTGAAGCCTGTATTTACAAGAAAGTGAGTGGGAGCACTACAACATTTCTGATAAGTATATGTGTATGACATATTGTTGATCAGAGATAATGTAGAGTTATTCTGCAAAGCATAAAGGAATGTTTGAAAGGAGTTTTTCAAAGAAAGACCTCGGTGAAGCTTCTTACATATTGAGCATCAAGATCTATAGAGATAGATCAAGACGCTTGATAAGTTTTTCAATGAGTACATACCTTGACAAGATTTTGAAGTAGTTCAAAATGGAACTGTCAAAGAAGGAGTTCTTCCTTGTGTTACAAAGGTGTGAAGTTGAGTAAGACTCAAAACACGACCACGGCAGAAGATAGAGAGAGAATGAAAGACATTCCCTATGCCTCAGCCATAGGTTCTATAAAGTATGCCATGCCGTGTACCAACCTATTGTATACCCTGCCCTGAGTTTGGCAAGGGAGTACAATAGTGATCTAGGAGTAGATCACTGGACATTGGTCAAAATTATCCTTAGTGGAATAAGGATATGTTTCTCGGTTATGGAGGTGACAAAAGGTTCGTCGTAAAAGGTTACGTCAATGCAAGTTTTGACACTGATCCAGATGACTCAAAGTCTCAATCTGGATACATATTGAAAGTGGGAGCAATTAGCTAGAGTAGTTTAGTGCAGAGCATTGTTGACATAGAAATTTGCAAAATACTTACGGATCTGAATGTGGCAGACCCAATGTGATCTAGATTATTGGCTCTAGTGCAAGTGGGAGACTGAAGGAAATATGCCCTAGAGGCAATAATAAAGTTATTATTTATTTCCTTATATCATGATAAATGTTTATTATTCATGCTAGAATTGTATTAACCGGAAACATAATACATGTGTGAATACATAGACAAACAGAGTGTCACTAGTATGCCTCTACTTGACTAGCTCGTTAATCAAAGATGGTTATGTTTCCTAACCATGAACAAAGAGTTGTTATTTGATTAACAAGGTCACATCATTAGTTGAATGATCTGATTGACATGACCCATTCCATTAGCTTAGCACCCGATCGTTTAGTATGTTGCTATTGCTTTCTTCATGACTTATACATGTTCCTATGACTATGAGATTATGCAACTCCCGTTTGCCGGAGGAACACTTTGTGTGCTACCAAACGTCACAACGTAACTGGGTGATTATAAAGGAGCTCTACAGGTGTCTCCAATGGTAGATGTTGGGTTGGCGTATTTCGAGAATAGGATTTGTCACTCCGATTGTCGGAGAGGTATCTCTGGGCCCTCTCGGTAATGCACATCACATAAGCCTTGCAAGCATTGCAACTAATGAGTTAGTTGCGGGATGATGTATTACGGAACGAGTAAAGAGACTTGCCGGTAACGAGATTGAACTAGGTATTGGATACCGACGATCGAATCTCGGGCAAGTAACATACCGATGACAAAGGGAACAACGTATGTTGTTATGCGGTCTGACCGATAAAGATCTTCGTAGAATATGTAGGAGCCAATATGGGCATCCAGGTCCCGCTATTGGTTATTGACCGGAGACGTGTCTCGGTCATGTCTACATTGTTCTCGAACCGTAGGGTCCGCACGCTTAAGGTTTCGATGACAGTTATATTATGAGTTTATGAGTTTTGATGTACCGAAGGAGTTCGGAGTCCCGGATGAGATCGGGGACATGACGAGGAGTCTCGAAATGGTCGAGACGTAAAGATCGATATATTGGACGACTATATTCGGACTTCGGAAAGGTTCCGAGTGATTCGGGTATTTTTCGGAGTACCGGAGAGTTACGGGAATTCGCTGGGAGAAGTATTGGGCCTTGATGGGTTTTAGTGGGAAGAGGAGAAAAGGCCTGCTGCGCCCCCCTCCCCTCTAGTCCGAATTGGACTAGGGAAAAGGGGGCCGGCCACCTTTCCTACTCCTCCACTTCCTTCTCCCTTCCTCCCCTCTTGATGGACTCCTACTAGGACTTGGAGTCCTAGTAGGACTCCCATCCTGGCCGCACCAATGGCCTTGGCCGGCCTCCTCCTCCTCCATCCTTTATATACTGAGGCAAGGGGCACCCCATAGACACACAAGTTGATCCTTGAGATCGTTCCTTAGCCGTGTGCGGTGCCCCCTGCCACCATATTCCACCTCGATCATCTCGTTGTAGTGCTTAGGCGAAGCCCTGCGTCGGTAGAACATCAAGATCGTCACCACGCCGTCGTGCTGACGGAACTCCTCCCTGAAGCTTTGCTGGATCGGAGTCTGGGGATCGTCATCGAGCTGTACGTGTGCTAAGAACTCGGAGGTGCCGGAGTAACGGTGCTTGGATCGGTCGGATCGGGAAGAAGACGTACGACTACTTCCTCTACGTTGTGTGATCGCTTCCGCAGTCGGTCTGCGTTGGTACGTAGACAACACTCTCTCCTCCCGTTGCTATGCATCACCATGATCTTGCGTGTGCGTAGGAAAATTTTGAAATTACTACGTTCCCCAACAGTGGCATCAGAGCCTGGTTTTATGGTTTGATGTTATTTGCACGAGTAGAACACAAGTGAGTTGTGGGTGATATAAGTCATATTGCCTACCAGCATGTCATACTTTGGTTCAGCGGTATTGTTGGATGAGACGACCCGGACCAACATTACGCGTACGCTTACGCGAGACCGGTTCCCTCGACGTGCTTTGCACATAGATGGCTTGCGGGCGACTGTCTCTACAACTTTAGTTGAACCGAGTGTGGCTACGCCCGGTCCTTGCGAAGGTTAAAACGGAGTCTATTTGACAAACTATCGTTGTGGTTTTGATGCGTAGGTGAGATTGGTTCTTGCTTAAGCCCGTAGCAGTCACGTAAAACTTGCAACAACAAAGTAGAGGACGTCTAACTTGTTTTTGCAGGGCATGTTGTGATGTGATATGGTCAAGGCATGATGCTATATTTTATTGTATGAGATGATCATGTTTTGTAACCGAGTTATCGGCAACTGGCAGGAGCCATATGGTTGTCGCTTTATTGTATGCAATGCAATCGCGATGTAATGCTTTACTTTATTACTAAGCGGTAGTGATAGTCGTGGAAGCATAAGATTGGCGAGACGACAACGATGCTACGATGGAGATCAAGGTGTCGCGCCGGTGACGATGGTGATCATGACGGTGCTTCGGAGATGGAGATCACAAGCACAAGATGATGATGGCCATATCATATCACTTATATTGATTGCATGTGATGTTTATCTTTTATGCATCTTATCTTGCTTTGATTGACGGTAGCATTATAAGATGATCTCTCACTAAATTATCAAGAAGTGTTCTCCCTGAGTATGCACCGTTGCCAAAGTTCGTCGTGCCCAGACACCACGTGATGATCGGGTGTGATAAGCTCTACGTCCATCTACAACGGGTGCAAGCCAGTTTTGCACACGCAGAATACTCAGGTTAAACTTGACGAGCCTAGCATATGCAGATATGGCCTCGGAACACGGAGACCGAAAGGTCGAGCGTGAATCATATAGTAGATATGATCAACATAACGATGTTCACCATTGAAAACTACTCCATCTCACGTGATGATCGGTTATGGTTTAGTTGATTTGGATCACGTGATCACTTAGAGGATTAGAGGGATGTCTATCTAAGTGGGAGTTCTTAAGTAATATGATTAATTGAACTTAAATTTATCATGAACTTAGTCCTGGTAGTATTTGCAAATTATGTTGTAGATCAATAGCTCGCGTTGTTGCTTCCCTGTGTTTATTTTGATATGTTCCTAGAGAAAATTGTGTTGAAAGATGTTAGTAGCAATGATGCGGATTGGATCCGTGATCTGAGGTTTATCCTCATTGCTGCACAGAAGAATTATGTCCTTGATGCACCGCTAGGTGACAGACCTATTGCAGGAGCAGATGCAGACGTTATGAACGTTTGGCTAGCTCAATATGATGACTACTTGATAGTTTAGTGCACCATGCTTAATGGCTTAGAATCGGGACTTCAAAGACGTTTTGAACGTCATGGACCATATGAGATGTTCCAGGAGTTGAAGTTAATATTTCAAGCAAATACCCGAGTTGAGAGATATGAAGTCTCCAACAAGTTCTATAGCTAAAAGATGGAGGAGAATCGCTCAACTAGTGAGCATGTGCTCAGATTGTCTGGGTACTACAATCGCTTGAATCAAGTGGGAGTTAATCTTCCAGATAAGATAGTGATTGACAGAATTCTCTAGTCACCATCACCAAGTTAGTAGAACTTCGTGATGAACTATAATATGCAAGGGATAACGGAAACAATTCCCAAGCTCTTCGTGATGCTGAAATCGACGAAGGTAGAAATCAAGAAAAACATCAAGTGTTGATGGTTGACAAGACCACTAGTTTCAAGAAAAGGGCAAAGGAAGAAGGGGAACTTCAAGAAGAACGGCAAGCAAGTTGCTGCTCAAGTGAAGAAGCCCAAGTCTGGTCCTAAGCCTGAGACAAAGTGCTTCTACTGCAAAGGGACTGGTCACTGGAAGCGGAACTACCCCAAGTATTTGGCGGATAAGAAGGATGGCAAAGTGAACAAAAGTATATTTGATATACATGTTATTGATGTGTACTTTACTAGTGTTTATAGCAACCCCTCAGTATTTGATACTAGTTCAGTTGCTAAGATAGTAACTCGAAACGGGAGTTGCAGAATGAACAGAGACTAGTTAAGGGTGAAGTGACGATGTGTGTTGGAAGTGGTTCCAAGATTGATATGATCATCATCGCACACTCCCTATACTTTCGGGATTAGTGTTGAACCTAAATAAGTGTTATTTGGTGTTTGCGTTGAGCATGAATATGATTTGATCATGTTTATTGTAATACGGTTATTCATTTAAGTAAAGAATAAATTGTTGTTCTGTTTACATGAATAAAACCTTATATGGTTACACACCAATGAAAATAGTTCATTGGATCTCGATCTTAGTGATACACATATTCATAATATTGAAACCAAAAGATGCAAAGTTAATAATGATAGTGCAACTTATTTGTGGCACTGCCGTTTAGGTCATATTGGTGTAAAGCGCATGAAGAAACTCCATGCTGATGGGATTTTGGAATCACTTGATTATGAATCACTTGATGCTTGCGAACCATGCCTTATGGGCAAGATGACTAAAACGCCGTTCTCCGGAACAATGAAGCAAGCAACAGATTTGTTGGAAATCATACATACTGATGTATGTGGTCCGATGAATATTAAGGCTTACAGCAGGTATCATTATTTTCTGACCTTCACAAGATGATTTGAGCAGATATGGGGATATCTACTTGATGAAACATAAGTCTGAAACACTTGAACAGTTCAAAGAATTTCAGAGTGAAGTGGAAAATCATCGTGACAAGAAAATCAAAGTTTCTACGATATGATCGCAAGAGGTAAAATATTTGAGTTACGAGTTTGGTCTTCAGTTAAAACAATGTGAAATAGTTTCACTACTCACGCCACCTGGAACACCACAGCATAATGGTGTGTCCAAACGTCATAACCGTACTTTATTGGATATAGTGCAATCTATGATGTATCTTACCGATCTACCACTATCGTTTTGGGGTTATGCATTAGAGACAGCTGCATTCACGTTAAATAGGGCACCATCAAAATCCGTTGTGACGATGCCTTATGAACTATGGTTTGGCAAGAAACCAAAGTTGTCGTTTCTTAAAGTTTGGGGTTGTGATGCTTATGTGAAAAAGTTTCATCCTGATAAGCTCAAGCCTAAATCGGAAAAATGCGTCTTCATAGGATACCCTAAAGAAAATGTTGGGTACACCTTCTATCACAGATCCGAAGGCAAGATATTCATTGCTGAGAATGGATCCTTTCCAGAGAAGGAGTTTCTCTTGAAAGAAGTGAGTGGGAGGAAAGTAGAAAACTTGATAAGGTAATTGTACCTTCTCCTTTATTGGAAAGTAGTTCATCACAGAAATTTGTTCCTGTGACTCCTACACCAATTAGTGAGGAAGCTAATGATGATGATCATGTAACTTCAGATCAAGTTACTACCGAACCTCGTAGGTAATCCAGATTGAGATCCGCACCAAAGTGGTACGGTAATCCTGTTCTGGAGGTCATGTTACTTGACCATGACGAACCTACGAACTATGAGGAAGCAGTGATGAGCCCAGATTCCGATAAATGGCTTGAGGCCATGAAATCTGAGATAGGATCCATGTATGAGGACAAAGTATGGACTTGGTGGATTTGCCCGATGATCGGCAAGCCATAAAAATAAATGGATCTTCAAGAGGAAGACGGACGCTGATAGTAGTGTTATTATCTACAAAGCTAGAATTATTGCAAAAGGTTTTCGACAAGTTCAAGGTGTTGACTACGATGAGAGATTCTCACTCGTATCTATGCTTGAGTCTGTCCGAATCATGTTAGTAATTGCCGCATTTTATGAAATCTGGCAAACGGATAAACAAAACTGAATTCCTTAATGGATTTATTAAAGAAGAGTTGTATACGATGCAACTAGAAGGTTTTGTCAATCCAAAAGGTGCTAACAAAATATGCAAGCTCCAGCGATCCATCTGTGGACTGGTGCAAGCATCTCGGAGTTGGAATATACGCTTTGATGAGTTGATCAAAGCATATAGTTTTATACAGACTTGCGGTGAAGCCTGTATTTACAAGAAAGTGAGTGGCAGCACTACATCATTTCTGATAAGTATATGTGAATGACATATTGTTGATCGGAAATAATGTAGAATTATTCTGTAAAGCATAAAGGAGTGTTTGAAAGGAGTTTTTCAAAGAAAGACTTCGGTGAAGCTGCTTACATATTGAGCTCCAAGATCTATAGAGATAGATCAAGACGCTTGATAAGTTTTTTCAATGAGTACATACCTTGACAAGATTTTGAAGTAGTTCAAAATGGAGCAGTCAAAGAAAGAGTTCTTGCCTGTATTACAAGGTGTGAAGTTGAGTAAGACTCAAAGCCCGACCACGGCAGAAGATAGAAAGAGAATGAAAGTCATTCCCTATGCCTTGGCCATAGGTTCTATAAAGTATGTCATGTTGTGTACCAGATCTATTGTATACCCTGCATTGTTTTGGCAAGGGAGTACAATAGTGATCTAGGAGTAGATCACTGGACAGCGGTCAGAATTATCCTTAGTGAAATAAGGATATGTTTCTCGATTATGGACGTGACAAAAAGGTTCGTCGTAAAGGGTTACGTCGATACAAGTTTTTGACACTGATCCAGATGATTCTAAGTCTCAATCTGGATACATATTGAAAGTGGGAGCAATTAGCTAGAGTAGCTCCGTGTATAGCATTGTAGACATAGAACTTGCAAAATACTTACGGATCTAAATGTGACAGACCCGTTGACTAAAATTATCTCACAAGCAAAACATGATCACACCTTAGTACCCTTTGGGTGTTGGTCACATGGCGATGTGAACTATGGGTGTTAATCACATGATGATATGAACTATCGATGTTAATCACATGGTGATGTGATCTAGATTATTGGCTCTAGTGCAAGTGGGAGACTGAAGGAAATATGCCCTAGAGGCAATAATAAAGTTATTATTTATTTCCTTATATCATGATAAATGTTTATTATTCATGCTAGAATTGTATTAACCGGAAACATAATACATGTGTGAATACATAGACAAACAGAGTGTCACTAGTATGCCTCTACTTGACTAGCTCGTTAATCAAAGATGGTTATGTTTCCTAACCATGAACAAAGAGTTGTTATTTGATTAACGAGGTCACATCATTAGTTGAATGATCTGATTGACATGGCCCATTAGCTTAGCACCCGATCGTTTAGTATGTTGCTATTGCTTTCTTCATGACTTATACATGTTCCTATGACTATGAGATTATGCAACTGCCGTTTACCGGAGGAACACTTTGTGTGCTACCAAACGTCACAACGTAAATGGGTGATTATAAAGGAGCTCTACAGGTGTCTCCAATGGTAGATGTTGGGTTGGCGTATTTCGAGAATAGGATTTGTCACTCCGATTATCGGAGAGGTATCTCTGGGCCCTCTCGGTAATGCACATCACATAAGCCTTGCAAGCATTGCAACTAATGAGTTAGTTGCGGGATGATGTATTACGGAACGAGTAAAGAGACTTGCCAGTAACGAGATTGAACTACGTGTTGGATACCGACGATCGAATCTCGGGCAAGTAACATACCGATGACAAAGGGAACAACGTATGTTGTTATGCGATCTGACCGATAAAGATCTTCGTAGAATATGTAGGAGCCAATATGGGCATCCAGGTCCCGCTATTGGTTATTGACCAGAGACGTGTC
Organism: Triticum aestivum; assembly: GCF_018294505.1. Classification (NCBI taxonomy): domain Eukaryota; kingdom Viridiplantae; phylum Streptophyta; class Magnoliopsida; order Poales; family Poaceae; genus Triticum; species Triticum aestivum. The sequence goes on from NC_057809.1 coordinate 212,896,600, forward strand.
TCGGTCATGTCTACATTGTTCTCGAACCCGTAGGGTCCGCACGCTTAAGGTTTCGATGACAGTTATATTATGAGTTTATGAGTTTTGATGTACCGAAGGAGTTCGGAGTCTCGGATGAGATCGGGGACATGACGAGGAGTCTCGAAATGGTCGAGACGTAAAGATCGATATATTGGACGACTATATTCGGACTTCGGAAAGGTTCCGAGTGATTCGGGTATTTTTCGGAGTACCGGAGAGTTACGGGAATTCGCTGGGAGAAGTATTGGGCCTTGATGGGCTTTAGTGGGAAGAGGAGAAAAGGCCTGCTGCGCCCCCTCCCCTCTAGTCCGAATTGGACTAGGGAAAAGGGGGCCGGCCACCTTTCCTACTCCTCCACTTCCTTCTCCCTTCCTCCCCTCTTGATGGACTCCTACTAGGACTTGGAGTCCTAGTAGGACTCCCATCCTGGCCGCACCAATGGCCTTGGCCGGCCTCCTCCTCCTCCATCCTTTATATACTGAGGCAAGGGGCACCCCATAGACACACAAGTTGATCCTTGAGATTGTTCCTTAGCCGTGTGCGGTGCCCCCTGCCACCATATTCCACCTCGATCATATCGTTGTAGTGCTTAGGCGAAGCCCTGCGTCGGTAGAACATCAAGATCGTCACCACGCCGTCGTGCTGACGGAACTCCTCCCCGAAGCTTTGCTGGATCGGAGCCCGGGGATCGTCATCGAGCTGTACGTGTGCTAAGAACTCGGAGGTGCCGGAGTAACGGTGCTTGGATCGGTCGGATTGGGAAGAAGACGTACGACTACTTCATCTATGTTGTGTGATCGCTTCCGCAGTCGGTCTGCGTTGGTACGTAGACAACACTCTCCCCTCTCGTTGCTATGCATCACCATGATCTTGCGTGTGCGTACAAAAAATTTGAAATTACTACGTTCCCCAACAGGGGCGACCGTGTGGTGAAGGCATGCACAACCGAGAGGCGACGCGCGGAGCAGCCGAGTGGTGAAGACGTGCACAACCGGGTGGTGACGTGTGGGACGGTCGAGCGACGACGCGCGGCGTGGCCAAGTGACGACACGCGGGGCTGCCGAGTGGTGAAGGCATGCACAACCGAGAGGCGACGCGCGGAGCGGCCGAGTGGTGAAGACATGCACAACCGAGTGGTGACGCACGGGGCGGCCGTGTGGTGAAGGCATGCACAACCGAGAGGTGACGCGCGGAGCGGCCGAGTAGTGAAGACATGCACAACCAAGTGGTGACATGAGGGACGACCGAGTGATGATGCGCGGCGTGGCCAAGTGACGACGCGCGGGGCTGCCGAGTGAAAGATTGGGTGTCCAGCCAAGTGGTTGAAATGGTCTTCGAAGGAGTTAGCCAGATGCTTTCGAAGCTAATGTGGCGACGAGGTTGGTGTAGTGTGGTTGTGACGCAACAAGACCGGCGTGACAACCGAGTGTGAGTAGGAATGAAGGTGGCGTGCAGAGCATCTGGGTGATTATAAAACTTGTCAAAGTGGCGGATCGAATGCACTTGTTGAAGTGAAGGATCTGACTGGTGATGAAGTACTCGACTACTCAGGAGAGTGTCATTCCGAATGAGATGCAGCACCCGAGTGCGGCGTAGCCCCCGAGCGTACTACAAGCTTCGACAATGGACATGTCGGAATACGAGAAATATAGTTTTGAATGGATGATTTGCAATTCATCGAGTTAGACTTGGGTAAAGATGAGGAGAAGCTTCCAAGTGATGCTCGAAAGAGGCAAACTCGCAAAGGAGTGAAGTGTGAAGTTTAATTATAAAAGGGACTTATCTGTCTCATGCCTGACGAGGTCTATATCATTGATACGATGAAGAGGATTCCACAGAGGGGTTAGCCGGATGTGTTTGAAGTCAATAGAGCGACAAGGTCGGTGTTGTGGCGCGCTAGGACCGGTATGGTGACCGAGTCCGAGCAGCGATGAAGTCGGTGCATAGGGCCGTCGAGTGATCGCGTAACTTGTGTAAAAAATGGCACAAGCCAACGATATAATTTCTCAAGGAAATTTGATGTGTGCTGGAATGATTTGTGTGAATAACACCCATAGACACCTGCTGGGAGTGCAAGGGGCTTGCTGGTTGACCAGCAAGAGTCTGAAAGAGCAAAGGATCCGTTCAACCAAAGTGTTGGCTCAAATAAAACGGTAGTGTAGTGTTTTGACTGAGTTGCAGCCCCGAAGGACCGATGCAAACTCGAAATGAAGAACACATGGTGTTCGTGAATGATGTATGTGAAGGAATGGAAGTTGTACTCGGGTGAAAATAAGCAGCCGAGCGTAGAGGTACACTTGGTGGCATGGCCTCCGAGTGAATGTGATGTGTGCATAACAGGATACTTGGGAATGCGGAAATAATAGAATGCATTGCATGTAGAATGACTTAGCTGTCTGAAGATGTGTTCACGGGGAGGCCGAGAGGTGATGAGGTGACCAACGATGGCGACACGCGGGGCGACCGAGTGGTGACGAGGTGACCAACCGATGGCGACGCGCGGGGCGGCCGAGTGGTGACGAGGTGACCAACCGATGGCGACGCATGGGGCGGCCGAGTGGTGATGATGTGACTAACCGATGACAATGCGTGGGGCGGCCAAGTGGTGATGAGGTGACCAACCGATGTCGACGCGCTGGGCGGCCGAGTGGTGATGAGGTGACCAACCGATGGCGATGCGCGGGGCGGCCAAGTGGTGATGAGGTGACCAACCGATGGCGATGCATGGGGCGGCTGAGTGGTGATGAGGTGACCAACCGAGTGGCTACGCGCGGGGCGGCCGAGTGGTGATGAGGTGACCAACCGATGGCGAAGCGCGGGGCGTCCGAGTGGTGATGAGGTGACCAACCGATGGCGACGCGCGGGGCGACCGAGTGGTGATGAGGTGACCAACCGGTGGCGACGTGCGGGGCGGCCCAGTGGTGATGAGGTGACCAACCGATGACGACGCGCGGGGCGGCCGAGTGGTGATGAGGTGACCAACCGAGTGGCGACGCGCGGGGCGGCCAAGTGGTGATGAGGTGACCAACCGAGTGGCGATGCGCGGGGCGGCCCAGTGGTGATGAGGTGACCAACCGATGGCGATGCGCGGGGCGACCGAATGGTGATGAGGTGACCAATCGAGTGGCGACGCGCGGGTAGGCCGAGTGGTGATGAGGTGACCAACCGATGGCGACGCGCGGGGCGGCCCAATGATGATGAGGTGACTAACCGATGGCGACACGCGGGGCGGCCGAGTGGTGATGAGGTGACCAACCGAGTGGCGACGCGTGGGGTGCCCGAGTGGTGATGAGGTGACCAACCGATGGCGATGCGCGGGGCGACCGAGTGGTGATGAGGTGACTAACCGATGGCGACATGCGGGGCGGCCGAGTGGTGATGAGGTGACCAACCGAGAGGCGACGTGCGGGGCGGCCGAGTGGTGATGAGGTGACCAACCGATGGCGACGCGCGGGGCAGCTGAGTGGTGATGAGGTGACCAACCGGTGACGACGCGCGGGACGGTCGAGTGGTGACGAGGTGACCAACCGATGGCGACGCGCGGGGCGGCCGAGTGAAGTAGTTGTGTCCCGTTGAGTGGCCAGGCGCGGGGCGTCCGGATGATGTAGACGTGTGCCGCAGAGTGACGATGCGCGGAGCGTTTAAACGATGTAGACATGTGGCACAGAGTGACAATGCACGGGGCGTCCGAGTGATGTAGACATGTCCTGCAGAGTGGTGACGCGCGAAACGTCCGGATGAAGTAAGTTGATGAAGACATGCCCAACAGAGTAACGATGCACGGGATGACCGAGTCACGTGGACACGTTCGACCAAGTGGTGGTGTGCGGCGCGGCCAAGCGGCGAAGACATGTCGAACCAATGACGACGCGCCAGGTGGTTGAGCGCCCGACCGTTTAATTGTCCGAGAAAACCTGCACATTGTTCGTCCGAGTGCGGAATTCACCCGAATTATATTGGACGTTTAGTTGTCCGTATGTATAATGTATGAGGATGAACTATGAAACTACAATTAGCTTGTTGGGCAAGCTGATGAAGACGTGTTCCCCAAATGGCCATGCCCGATGGCATCTGAGAGATGATGATGTGTCCAACTAATGGCCACACAGGGCGGCAGAGTGCCTGCACGTTAGTCATCTGGATGGAAATAACATTCGAATAAACCTGGGTATTTTAGCTGTCTATATCCAAGTGTACCAGAGTACCGGCTCGGAGTAGCGGAGCCGCCGGGCCAGCTTGGAGTCAACGCAGGTTGCGTGTGCGGTGGAGGCTGGCCCAGGATGCTGCAAAAAAAGTGCATCTACACACCTTATTTTGGCTGTAACCAGGCAGGCCATTAATATCACGCATTTACTACGTCCTTCCATTCCATGTCGTGCTTCTGTTTCCTGTAATTGCGTGCATTTACCTGCACACACCGGAGGCCTGACCAGCTTCTTATTTTCGCACTGTGTCGAGACTGCGCGCACGCCGCAGCGGCCACATCGGAGAAGCTGAGGGAGGAGTGCATCGTGCCTGCGACGCCGGTGGGAGGGGCGTCTCCACCATGGAGACCACAGATGTCGGTGAAGCCGAACGGGCGGCGGTTGACTTGGCGGAGGCGTCCGTGCTTGGCAACGAAGGAGAAGGCGACAGCGGGCTGGCTAGGTCAGGAGCTCGACCTCCATGGTGCTTGTCCAAACGGTATTTGGTGGCGCAGCGGCACTGTCGTTGTGGCTCGCGCTCTCTGGTTGATGTGAAGAAGACAATGTAGCTGTCTTCCTCGCTTGTTCGATGCGGAGAAGATGGTGCGGCCGTCCTCCTCGCCTTGTATCTTCTTTTCTATTCGATTGGACCAAAACTCCTCGGGACTCGCGTGAGCGCGTGTACATACGGAAAAAATAGCCATTGTTAGATTAGAGATCGATTGTAAAGAAAAGACATGATGGAATGGAACTTCCCGATTCCTCTGTACAAAGAGCATCGTGTCTCTCCCATGAACGGAGCGATGTCTGGAACATCCAGAATAAAATTCACCATGGATGATTGTTGATCGACGGACGAAGATCGAAGAAATAAAACCATTTGCATCATGGATCGAAAGACGCCATGCCCCACGGTGGGCGCCAATTGTCGTGGGAATAATTTCGACAATAAGAGAGGGGTAGGATAAAGGAGCATGATCTATCAAGATGCAAATGGGTGACACATGGTTTTAACGAGTTCGAGCCTCTCACGGTGGAGATAACAACCCTATGTCTCGTGCTCCGGAGAGCCTTTGTTTATCTGAGTCTGTATCCGGAGATTACAATGTATGTGAGAGCGAGGAGAACGGATCTCCATGCTTGAGCTAAGTCCTGAGACTATAGAGGAAGAAGAGAGAGAGAGGTGGAAGAAAAAAGCCCCGAGTCTAGTGGTGAGGGGTGGCTTATATAGAGTGCGCCACCCCCTCACCTCCTATGTTACAAAGTGGGGGCGTTAATGCCCTAACTCAGCTTACTACTAAGATGATGCTTCGAGTGCCTTGTCGACTGCTGGTCTTCACATATCCGAGTGAGACCAGGTGCTCCGAGTGGAATGAGTTGGTCGAGTGGAGTGCTATGCTCCGAGTGGTTGTTGTCGTCCGAGTGACTTGATGGTCATCCGAGTGGATAGTATGTCTCTATGAAATTTATCTAGACCCACATGTTGTGTGGACCCCATACTTTATGATATTTCGACCCTTCGTGGGCCTACCTGTTATGTGTATCCCAAACACCGGCCCGTTAAGTCGATTGCCTCTTTTTTCTTTTTTTTAAATAAGTCCTGACGCAAAACACGAAGAAAAGAAATACTAAACGGACACCAAAAATCCTGAAATAAATTTTCCCCGTCCTCTAGAAATATGCCGGACAAGGTGAACATTTATTTGGGCCTATAACGAAATTTTGAAAAACACGTATTTTTTCTAATTCGAATAAAATTGCAATAAAAATCATTTATTTGATTTTAATATTTTTCCTCGAATATTTCATTTATTTTGAAGAAGTCATATTATCTCCTCTCATATATTTTAATTTCGAAATGTTTCCGTAGAGAAAAATCATTAAAACCAAAATGATCCTTGTTTCAATATTTGATAGAAATTCAAATATGAAAATCGTGAAATCCCCAACTCTCTCCGCTGGTCCTTGAGTTGCTTAGGATTTCGAGGATCGCAAAATGAAAATGCAATAAAATATGATATGCATGAATGACCTATGTATAACATTCCAAATTGAAAATTTGCGATGTTACAAACCTACCCCCCTTAAGATGAATCTTGCCCTCGAGATTCGGGTTGGCTAGAAAATAGGTGCGGCTGGTCTTCGCGTAGACCATCCTCTCGTTCCCAGGTGGCTTCATCCTCGGTATGGTGGCTCCACTGAACTTTGCAAAACTTGATAACCTTACTGCAAGTAACTCGGCTAGCAAACTCGAGAATCTTGACAACTTTCTCCTCATATGTCAAATCACTATCCAATTGTATTGCTTCGAGAGGCACTGTATCCCTCAGAGGAATATCGTCCATCTTTGCATGACACTTTTTCAACAGAGAAACGTGAAACACATCATGAACTCCCGACAGTCCTTAGGTAATTCCATCTTGTAAGCAACCTCTCCCATGCATTCCAAAACACGGTACGGTCCCACAAATCTCAGGGCTAACTTTCCCTTAACTCCAAAACGCTTAACTCCTCGAAGTGGTGACACTCTCAGATACGCCCTGTCTCTGATTTCATAGACTACCTCCTTGCGTTTTGGGTCTGCATAACTCTTCTGTCTGGACTGAGCTACCTTTAGTCTATCTCGAATCAGTTTAACTTTCTCTTCGGACTCCATAATCAAATCCGGTCCAAACAACTGGCAGTCTCCAACTTCATCCCACATCAATGATGTTCTGCACCTTCTTCCATACAAGGCCTCGAACGGTGCCATCTTCAAACTGGCCTGGTAGCTATTGTTGTACGAGAATTCTGCGTAAGGCAAACTATCATCCCAACTAGATCCATAGTCTAATGCACAAGCTCTCAACATGTCCTCCAGAATCTGATTGACTCTCTTTGTCTGTCCATCTGTCTATGGGTGAAAAGTTGTACTGAACTCCAACCTGGTTCCAAAGTCTGATGCAGCTGGTGCCAAAACTTTGAAGTAAACTGTGTTCCTCTATATGATATGATGGTCCTCGGAACTCCATGCAGACATACGATCCTGGTCATATATATCTTGGCCAACTTCGCACTTGTATAAGTGGTTTTTACTAGGATAAAGTGAGCTACTTTGGTCAAGCGATTCACTACTACCCAGATTGAATCATATCCCGATCGGGTCCTGGGCAATCCGATGATAAAGTCCATGCCAAGCTTATCCTACTTCCATTCGGGTATCGGCATAGGCTGTAGTAATCTTGCGGGCTTCTGATGTTATGCCTTCACTCTCTGACATACATCACATACGGCTACATACTCGGCAATATCCTTCTTCATACCAGTCCACCAGAAACGCTCCTTCAAATCCAAATACATCTTGGTGTTTCCGGGGTGTATCGAGTATGGTGAATCATGAGCTTCCTGTATTATCAACTTTCTGAGCTCCGTGCTATTGGGCACATATATACGGTCTTCAAACCACAAGGTGTCGTGCTCATCCTCACGAAAACCTTTGGCTTTGCCTTCACTCATCTTCTCCTTTATTTCGGAAATTTCTTTGTCATCCTTCTGAGCTGCTTGAATCTTTTCCAACAATGTCGACTAAACCTCCAATGCTGCAACAAACCTTTAGGAACTATCTCCAAACGTAGCTCCATAAGATCCTCTACCAACTCCTTTGGCATTCCTCCACTTACGAGGGTGTTAACGTAAGTCTTTCGGCTCAGAGCGTCCACGACATTTTCCTTTCCTGGATGATAGTGCAACTTCATATAGTAATCCTTTATGAGCTCCAACCATCTCCTCTGCCTGAGGTTCAACTCCTTCTGAGTAAAAATGTACTTCAAACTCTTGTGATCCGTGTACACATCACAATGATTTCCAATAAGAAAATGTCTCCAGGTCTTGAGTGCATGCACTACAGCTGCTAACTCCAAATCATGCGTGGCATAATTCAATTCATGCGGTTTAAGTTGTCGTGAGGCATACGAAACAACCCTTCCGTCTTGCATAAGTACTCCTCCAAGTCCTAAGCGAGAGGCGTCGCAATACACTTGGAAATCCTTGCGTATATCCAGCAGAATCACCACTGGGGCTGTAGTCAAACATTTCTTCAACTCCTGGAAACTTGCTTCACTTTCTTTAGTCTAATGGAACTTGCTGTCCTTCTTCAACAATGCTGTCATGGGCTTTGCAATCTTAGAAAAATTCTCAATAAATCTCCGATAGTATCCCGCGAGTCCAAGAAAACTGCGGATCTCTCCAACCGAGGTGGGTGCCAAGCACTTAGTGACTGTTTTATCCTTGGTAGGGTCCACTGCTGTACCTTCTCCTGATATAACATGTCCAAGAAATCCAACTTTCTTCAACCAAAACTCACATTTGCTGAACTTGACATATAACTGATGTTCCCTGAGCTTCTCGAGAACTAACCGCAAATGCTCCTTATGTTCCTCTTCATCCTTTGAGTATACTAAAATATCATCAATGAACAACACGACAAACTTATCCAAGAACTCCATGAACACCTTGTTCATCATACTCATGAAATAGGTGGGGGTGTTAGTCAATCCAAATGACATAATCGTATACTCATATAGCCCATACCTTGTGGTGAACGCTGTTTTGGGTATATCCTTTTCCCTAATCTTCAGCTGGTGGTAACCTGATCGCAGGTCGATCTTCGAAAACACCTTCGCTCCTTGCAGCTGGTCAAACAAATCATTGATCATCAGCAGTGGGTACTTATTCTTGATCGTTACTTCATTCAATGCCCGATAATCAACAACCATTCTTAGGGACTTATCCTTCTTCTCAACTAACAACACTAGGGCTCCCCATGGTGATGAGCTCCGTCGAATGTAACATTTCTCCAATAACTCCTTAATCTGTTTCTTGATCTCCTCCAAATCATTTGCGGGCATCCGGTATGGTCTCTTTGATATTGGCCCGGTGCCTGGCAACATCTCTATCAAGAACTCCATGTCTCGATCTGGCGGCATGCCTGGTAACTCCTCTGGCAATACATCCGGATAATCCGAGTTCTCCTTGGCGAATGCCTGGATACATACTTGATCCTTTTTCCCTCCGGGGTGGTGAGCAAAATCGACTTACTCATGCAATCTATGTTTCCCCCATACATCGATAGCCAATCCATTCCTAGTATCACATCCAATCCTTGTGAGTCAAAAATTATCATGTCTGGGGGGAAAACATGGCTTCCAATGGTCAATGGCATCTGAAAACATCATTGACTTGCCATATACTCGGCTCCTGGCGAACTTACTAACATGGGTGTCCTAAGTACCTTAGTGGGCAACTTATACTTATCCACGAATCCCCTTGATATGTATGAATGCGATGCACCAGTATCGAAAAGAACAATCGCAGTAAATGACTTAACCAAAAACTTACCGATAACTGCATCAGGATGCTCCTCAACTTCCTCCACGTTCATGTGGTTCACTTGTCCCCTATTGAAAGGGTTGGGCTTCTTCCCAGCGCTTCCATTTCCATTGACGTTCTTCAATTCCCGACAATCGTTAGCATAGTACCCAGTCTTCCCGCACTTGAAACAAGTAATGTGACTTTGATCCTTCTTGGCGGGTGTGGCTGGGTTAGAGCGGTTCTGATTGTTGCTTGCTACATTCCCATTCCCATTCCTTGGGACATTATGATTATGGGAACTTCCTCCATTGTGAGTGTGGCCTTCATGGTTATGGACAAGTCCTCCCGAGTTCAGGGTGAGACGAGGCTTCTGCTGAGCTCCAGAATTGTACTTCCCCTGTCCATACTTCCTCTTGTGATTCTCAATATGCTGCTGCTTCCCTTCAATCATAAGAGCCTTGTCTACCAACTCCTGGTAGTTGTTGAATGTTTCCACCATCAACTGCATTCTCATCTCATCATTTAGCACTTCCATAAACTTCTCCTACTTTGCGGCATTTGTGGCCATATCATCAGGGGAATAACGGGATAGCTTACTAAACTCATCTACGTACTGAGCCACAGTACGATTTCCCTGGCGCAAGTTGCGAAACTCACGCTTCTTCATGCTCATAGCTCCAGTGGATACGTGGGCTGTGCAGAATGCTTGCTGAAACTGCTCCCAAGTGACATTGGCTATAGTAAAAGTGGCTATGCAATTCTCCCACCATGCGGCTGCTGGTCCATCCAATTGGTGTGTGGCAAAACACACCTTCTCCGCATCTGTGCAACCTACGGTGGTCAACTCCCTTCCTATCTTGCGCAGCCAATCATCAGCAACTATGGGCTCGGTGCTACTAGAAAACACCGGCAGCTACAGCCTCAGAAGACAGGCTAAGTTGTCAACTGGAGGTGGTGGCGGTGGGTTGTTGTTGTTGTTGTTGTTGTTGTTGTTGCCTTGGTTCTGAACTAACATCTGCATCAAGGTATTCTGCTGCTGGATCAACTGAGTGAGCTCCGGTGGGAAAGCAAAACCGGGGTCACGTCTCGGAGGCATCTGGTGGGTTTAGGGGGAAGAGTTTAGAATAAATGAGGTCTAGTGAGAAAGCACTACCCATATGCACATGACACAAACACAATCATATCATATCACTCAATCAATCAGGCAAGGGCATACAAACTGTCTAGAACTATCGTTAAAAGTGCTCGGACTATCACTATATACATGGGGTAAAACTACTAGTCATATGGTGGTCATCTAGAAATATTGCTCGGTGGAAGAATCCATGGTATCCGCTCCAGCTTCATCTTCATAGTCATCATCACTATCATCGGGGTCGGAGTCGGTGTCGTCGATGATGATGTAGTTCACCGGACAAGTGGAATCGCCATCCCCTCCTCCTGGCGCGGGGTCTCCCATGAAAACTCCTAGCTTCCTTGTTAGGTCGTCATTCTTCTCCACTAGTACGATGATTTCCTCCTCATAATCGTCGCGTGTAGCCTTGAGTTCCTCTTCTAGCTCAGCAATCCTGGTCATTGCCTTCTTCAAATCTATCATGCTTGTGCACATCTGGTTCTCCTGGCGACGAATGTGTTCGTTTAACTCCTGGATGAATGCTGCAATGGATCTATCCCTCCTGGTGCTGATCACCTCCCATTGCTTGTCTCGACGCCCACATATCTGGTATATAGTGTCCTTCAGCTCTTGTTTGTAGACTTCTCCAATACGTCCCGTAGCAATGTGGGCTGCCATGCTCTTGCCTAGACTCTAGGTGGGTGCGTCAAAGGAAAACTCTATAGGATCCGTAACTGGCGTGAATGTCCTTCCTGGAACTTGAGCTCAAATCATTCAATGCTCCTCTTCTAGTAAAGTGGCGTTGTAGGTCCCGGTGAAGCTTGGTATTCCAATGTTCACGTACCTAGTGACTTCCTTCAAGTGTCGTCCAAAAGGTGTGTCTTCATCCAGTTGTGCAAACTTGTTCCTCATGTCCGCCATCCTAAAGAGTATAAAATGGACCGGAGTCAGAAATGAGTAGAGAAGAGTGACCTATGGCTTTTCTTAGTGGTCGTGTCCTACATTCAGCGTGTGCTCTGATACCATCTTGTAGCGACCCGACCTCAAACGGTCAAGTCTCTGTGCTTCATTGTCATCCCTGGATCGGTAATGCTGACACACACAGTACTCGAAGGATTTATAACAGAGTAGCAATCACACACTTATTACATCAAATGTCTCAAAAGAGAACTTATTACAATAAATATGGCTTAAGGCCATCTAAAACGATAACAACGGAAGACTTGGAAGATAAAGTGAGTCCATCAACTCCAACAACATAGCTGAGTACATGACAAATGACCTATCGCGTCTTACTCCTCGTTTGAAAAGTCTGCAACATAATACGTTGCAGCCCGAAAATGGGTCAGCACATGGAATATGCTGGCAATGTAACACAGTAGAGCAATGAATAGATTAAATGCTACCACTATATGCATATATGGCTGGTGGAGGCTCTATGGTTATATGGTTTTTGCGAAAAGCCAATTTTCCCTACAACAAAGGAATATATTTTATTTAACTATCATGGTAGTTGAAACATTGAGAATGGTACCCCCATCGCAATCCCAATTAAAAGTAATTATCACCCCAAAAAATTAAATTAGAGTGATGAGATACAGTAGGATAATCCAAGTACTAGATACTCAAGATGTCCATAACCAGGGACACGGCTAACCATGATTAGTTTGTACACTCTGCAGAGGTTTGCACACTTTTCCCCACAAGACTCGATCTCCTCTGTTGTATTTCTCCACTGCACGGTGTTTGAGAAACGGATGACCGAGACACAGTCTTTCAGAAGCATTAACTCTTTACTCCGGGTGGACAGCTAGACCTACTTTCCCTCTACATCTGCTAGCCCACCACTGAAAGAGGTCACACAACATACTCAACTATGCCAAAGCCCATAATGGCTTGTGGCTGCACATGGAAGTTTCTAACATGAATAATCTTTTGACCCCTTTGAGCCTGGGTGGCGGACCGTAGGAGGATCACACGGTATATCCCCGGGATCTCCTAGGACAACACTGGTATATCCCCAGGTGCCCAAAACAAGCAATCCACCCAGATGTGTATTAAAGTTGCCACCTTAAGTTGAACCATTAATTAACAATCTCACATCTGTCATGGATACACTCAAACCCAATCCACGTCTACGAGCATATCATAGCAATATAAGCATAACGTTGAAGTAACTCCTAGGGTTTGGTATTAAAACATGGCAATAGGTTCTACCTTATCATCTACTTCCCAATACCCACAAGTTGATCACATCCTAATCATGCAATGTTTGGGGATTGGAACTAATGCATAAAAACTAGGTATGATAGAAGTATGATCAATGTGTTACTTGCCTTGCTGATGATCTACAAAACCTAGAGACTCGTAGTAGCATGCTTCGCACTACGGGTGTTCTATCGCAAACAAACAATAGCATACATAAGCAATCAAGCAAAGATGCACGGATAAATCTCAAATAGAAGATCTAACCAGGAAGTTCAACAGAAGAACTCCGGTTTGCAAAAAGAATCAAATCAAATGGAGCAACGAAACACAAACTACGAAAGAAACAAGATCTGATTACTACTCTGGACTAAAGTCAAATTTTATAGTAGCAAAATCTTGTTCAAGTTGGTTAAACAGAAAGAGGGCTTCAAGACGAAGATCTAGGCACTTGAATCGCCTAATTCTGATAAACGGGCGAACAGATAAACTAAAACGAAAATTAGGGCAGGAATCGCGATCAGAAATAATCGCGGAAAACCCTGGAAAAAGAAAAACTGACGAACAGGCTAACGAACGAACGTTCAGTGTCTGTGAAAAATGGGTGAACGGCGTTCGTTAAAACGACAGCACGGACGAGCGTCCGCTACTTTACTAAACCGTAGAAAACCAGAATAAAACTGATCTAAAGAAAAAAACGATCTTAGGGTTTCTAAAAAAATGACCGGTCAACGGCGGCGACAGCGGCGGCTCTGGCGAGGCGGCGGCGCAGCGCGGCGGCGGCGGCGGCTAGCACGGTCAGCGGCGTGGCTAGGGTTAGGGCGGGACACGGGCATGGGGCGGGCTGGGGCGGCCTCGGCGGCTTATAAGGCCGGCCGGGGGGAGGAGTCCGGGTCGAAACCAGCCCGTTAAGTCAGTTGCCTCTTTTTTCTCAAAATAAGTCCTGACGCAGAAAAACAAAGAAAAGAAATACTAAACAGACTCCAAAAATCCCGAAATAAATTTTCCCCATCCTCTAAAAATATGCCGGACAAGGTGAACATTTATTTGGGCCTATAACGAAATTTTGAAAAACGCGTATTTTTCCTAATTCGAATAAGAATGCAATAAAATCCAAATAAAAATCATTTATTTGATTTTAATATTTTTCCTCCAATATTTCATTTATTTTGAAGAACTCATATTATCTCCTCTCATATATTTTAATTTCGAAATATTTTCGGAGAGAAAAATCATTAAAACCAAAATGATCCGTGTTTCAATATTTGATAAACATTCAAATATGAAAATCGTGAAATCCCCAACTCTCTTCGCGGGTCCTTGAGTTGCTTAGGATTTCGAGGATCGCGAAAAGAAAATGAAATAAAATATGATATGCGTTAATGACCTATGTATAACATTCCAAATTGAAAATTTGTGATGTTACAATAACTGGGAACTCCCCTGATATTTTCCTCACCGTCACTTCTACCACGGTTTTCTCCGTCATGGACGGCCCAAAGAATGTCATGCAGCTAGGTCTCCGGCCCGCCCAGGACAAAAAGCCCATTTTCTGTCATGTTTTTTTCATAGAAGTAGGACCCCACCATATCTATGATGATATCGGGTTTTGTCACAATTATCGTCATAGAAGTGTCATAAGCATCACAGAAAAAAATTCATTCAGCCCAAAATATCACAGATGTGTCCTTTTTTGTAGTGGGAAGACATACCGAACATGCCGCCCTTCAGTTTTTCATTTTCCTTCTGAACGGCCGATAATTGAGCCTTCAACCTCTCTATCGTTCTGGATTGTTTGTCATTTTCCTCCTCAAAATGTTTCTCCCAAGATACGCTCACTGCGGTCTCTTCCAATTCCGCTAGTTCGGTGGTGACCGCATTCAGTTGCGTCTGGTTTGTGTTTAGCTCCTGGGCTAGCATAGTGTTCTTTTCTTTTAGAACATGCAAAAATTATCGATCCTTAAATCGGTTTGCTTCACTGTTTCAAGTCTCGGGGGCTACTGGCATATGACCATACAAATTGCATCAAATTTTACGTGTATATCCTTCGAGAACAGCTGAATGACTCTGGCAAGTCCCTCTCGAGTGGCTCGGATATATGCATCCACCAAACTCAGTGCGGCAAAATCTTGTTCGGAAAAGGCCGGAGCACGCATAGCCTCCTTTAATCGATGGTGATTCATCACGCTCTCCACTTCAGAATCTGTGACTGATACGTCATCTGAATCCTTTTGTGGAGGCGGAACGGGCATTGCATCGGCTCGCGTCCTAGTTGATGAGTCCAGCACCGGATCAGTGGACATTTGGCTAATCCGGCGTTTTCCCATTGTCTGTCGCATACTCCTCCAGATGTCAAGTCCAGATGTCAAGGATAAAAGGAGTCTTTTAACAATCCAGACTCATTCCTAGGCATGCATTAAAGCACACGTACCTCTTGGAAGACTATGAGGTCTCCATAGTACTCCCGGTCCCTTTTCGTTTTGAACGACTTCCTTGTGTAGGGGCCGCCCTTGAGGAGATACGGTCCCTAGAGCGCCGATCCTGTTAAAATCCGAATCAGTACACCGGATAAGGATGTAGATACGGATCTCGTTTTAAGAACCCTTCGGATACTAACGATGCAGAAGGGATAGAGGTAAGGGTAGTCGGCTGTGGCCACTTACGAACCGTCAAGGCTCGTTTGATAGAATACCCCATTGTCAAACTCTATATATATGTCCGGATCCTTGCGAAAGCTAGGATCTTTATCATAATTATGATCCTCTGGCTGGGGAGCAGGATAGTGGACATCCTCCATCATCTTCCTTCGTGACTGTTGGTGGCAACAAAGAACAAATTCGATCAGTGTCTGTAACACAATTAAAAAAGCACAGATGACCAGATCTTACCCATTCAATAGAGGTGTACATAGAATAAGCCTTCCGGCAGTTTAACCGAAAAAAATCTTCTTTCTCGCCCTTACACAAATCAGCCAAAATCGAGGCCATTTCGGCTGGGGTATCCGGACCCTTCCATCTGTAGCGGGACATGTCATCTTCTCCGTTGTAGCACCATAAGGGAGTTACTCTGGATTGAAGAGGATGGACACACCTCTTTATTGCAATGGCCATGACCTCAACTATCGAGAACTCAGTATGGGCTAGCAACCTGACCTTGCTGACCAACCCCTTTATCTCTGCATTTTTGTAAGTGCATCTAGTGCCCCTTAGTGATTTTGGTGTATTGAAGACTTATAGGTTAAGGGACTAATGTGTTTATGAGTGTACACAGGTCCATAAGTCTATGAGGAGTTTGATATTTACAGAGAAAGTCGACCCCTAAAAATGAAGTTCTTCGACTGAAGACTTTGGATTTCTAAAGACTTTCTGAAGACTTTGAAAGTGAAGAAATTGGTGCAATCCTGAAGACTTCGTATTCATTCGAGGAACATGAAGCATCCATACTTTTGTTTTTGTAGTTTCATTTTCTCTTTCTTGAGTCATAGGAAACACCATACTGTTAAAGGGGGTCGAGGAAATACTAAGGAAAAATTTCCATGTGATGCTCAACTCAAATCCTACACCTACTAATCCATTCGAGTGAAGCCATTGGAAATCTGATATAGCTCAGTCAATTTCTTCAGTGACAAAGACGAAGTTCTTCTGGTCTCTGAGGAATCTGTTCTGACTGAGGAGTTAGGAATTTGCCAGTACGGATTGCCTACACAGTGAGGAACATGATAGCCCTGAGGATTTTGCTACCCAAAATTCCGACCGTTGCTGTGCTATGCGCGAGCTGCCCCAAAATATCTACCCACCTAATGGTCATATCATTGAAGGGCATTTATGTCTTATCATGTCGGGCTGCTCTCTAGGCTATAAATAGCTGCCCCCTACAACCACTAGCTGGTTGGCTGCTCCAAGAGAAACTGACACTTGTCATTTGAGAGCATCCCATCCTCCGAGGACTTTGAGTGAAAATCATCAAGTGAGGAAAACCCAAACCCAAACACCTACAAACCTATGTTGTGTGCTTGTTCATATCTGTGTTGTGTGCTTGTTCATATCAGTTCGAAGACTTTGACTGAAGACTTTCTCAATTTCCTCAGTTCAATTTCTTCAGTCTGTTTGTCTTCATCCCGTGTTATCCTGTGTTTACGCTTTCTGTACTCTGTGCTTGTTCTTCATTTCATCATGAAGACCATGCTCATGTTCTGTTATGTTTACTTCTGAGTACTTATTCCGCTGCAAGTAGCTCTTCACTCAGGAATTTCCTCACCCTGAAATTCCTCAGTGAAGATTTCATAAAAATCGCCTATTCACCCCCTCTAGTTGATATAACACACTTTCAATTGGTATTAGAGTCAGGTACTCCCTTGTTCTGTGTGATTTTGGTTTAACCACCTAGAGTTTTAGTTATGTCGACCGCATGTATGATCAAGGTTTCTGTTGGGTGTCCTACCTTCGATGGGACGGACTACCCCTACTGGAAGAATAAGATGTGCATGCATCTTGAGGCAATTGATAACGATCTCTGGTACGTTGTGGAGAATGGTGTTCCCTCTGTCACTCCCACCATCAACGCTGCTGATGTGAAGAGATTCAAGCAACTCGACTCTCAAGTGAAGAATATCATGTGTGGCCATCTGAGCAAAGGGCAGTATGGCAGAGTGAGTGCTCTGGAGATAGCTAAGCTTATCTGGGACATGCTGTCCAAGGTCAATGAGGGAGTCTCAACACAGCGTGACTCTCGAGTTGACGTTTTTCGAAATCTCTTCAACCGCTTCAAAAGACTCGACAATGAGAATGTTCAGCAGAACTTCGATTGCCTCACTGACATCTCAAATGAGCTTCAAGCACTTGGTGCCGCTGACATCACCGACCATGAGGTGGTGAAGAAATTGCTGAGATCGCGTGAGTCCTCATTTGATACCTTGGCATTGATGATACAAGAACATGGAGACTATAAGTCACTTGATCTCGCTGATATCCTCGAGAGATTAAACACTCATGAGTTCTAGCTTGCTGAGAAGAGAGATCTCTATGGACCAAGTTATGGTAGATCACGGGCTCTGAAGGCCAAGGCAGTATCCGAATCTGATGGTGAAGATTCTGACAGCAGCCTTGGTGACCCTGAAGAATTGAGCCAGGAGCTAGCAATGCTGGTGAGGAAGTTTCAAAAGTTCTCAAGATGTGGTCATTTTGGTAAATCCTCAAGAGGTGGTGACTTGAGATCAGATTCCTCATCTCAAGAAGAGACTCTGCCATAAATGCAAAATACCTGGACACTACATTCAAGATTATCCTTAGTGGGAAAAGGAATCGAAGAAGAAGAAGAAGTACAAGGATTACAGTTCTGATGATTCAAAGAAGAAGAAGAAATCTTCAAAGTCCTCGTCATCAAGACCCTCAAGGTCCTCATCTCACAAGAAGAGCAGCTCAAAGAAGGCTCAAGCATTCATTGGCAAGGAAATGGATTCTAAGGCTGACTCTAAGGAAAATGAGGAAGAGGAGGAATCTGAGGAGTCAGACTCTGGTGTGGAGAGCCTAGCCCTCGCTACCGCATTCGTCAGCAAGTCCATCTTCAACTCTGAAGAAAAGGACCTCCCCAACACTACTGGTGATGGCGATGAGGACTACGCTCCCACCTATTGCTTCATGGCAAAAGGCTCAAAGGTACTCAAATATCCCTCCTTTGAATCTAGTGAGGATGAATCTGATGAAAACCTCAAACCTAGCTATTCTAAACTTGCTAAGATTGCTATGAGACTGCAAAAGGCTCTTGAAAAGGTTCAAAATATGCTAGATAAAAGCGATGATATGTCGGGCGAGGAAATGGATCGCACTAAAATCTTGACTGAAAATCTTCAGAGACTTCAGTCCAAGTTTGACAATCTTCAAGATCATCATAACACTCTCCTATCTGATCATGAGAAGCTTTCTTATGAATTTCTTCAAAGAAAGCAAGATCTTGAGCAGTTAAGAGTAAGTTATGAAGATCTTCAGAAGGAGCGTGATTCATTACTTGCTCAATAGATCAACGCTACTCAGGATGAATTTGTTCCTCCATGTTTGAAGTGCATTGAACGTGAAACTGCTAATTCTTCACCTGAATGCTCAAATACTTCCATTGCTGAAAATTCTTCAACTGCCTCTGCTATCACTAATTCCTCATTTGAGGACATTTCTAGTATCACTGATGATGCAGGGCTGAAGGAATTGTAGATGACAGGCATGTACAAAAGCCTCAAAGGGCATCAGGCTCTTTGTGACGTGCTTAAAAAGAAGATCCTCAATAGGAACCCTAGGAAAGAGGGTATTGCCTTTGATAGTAAAATCAATGCTGATGGGACCTACTAGAAACCTGAGCAGTATCCCAAAACCTCATGGGTTGCTGCAAAGGGACCTTCACTGGATCCATCTACTTTATCTGGCTTTACATGTGAATCTTCAAATTCTTCTGATGAGTCCATTGACTCTAACTATAAACTGTTCAAAAATCAGAATGGTGAAGTATTTGCTAGATATGTTGGCACTAACTGCAGGAATGGTCCTCCTATGAAGAAAATCTGGGTTCCCAAAATGTGCCTTGAAAATCTTCAGGTGAATGTCATCATGACACCACCTGTGAAGAATAGGAAAAGATCAAATTCTTCATATGGATCCAAGTCCTCATACGGACCAAACTTCTCACATGGATCATATTCCTCAAAAGGATCAAAGTCCTCATATGAACATCATCATGCTAACCCGTCCGTTTCGTAGGGAAGATCTAAGGATTATGGATATGTGCATTATTCTTCAAATCATTATGTTCATAAGTCCTCGAAGAATTTCTCTGCTTACTCTTATGCTTACCCTAACCACTCTTATGTGAAACGAAGTGGATTGGCATCTATGCCACCTTTCTCCTATGGAGCTCGCAGAATGATGAACTCTTTGCCACCCCTTCATATGTGGGTGCTGAAGAAAAAGAACTAATCTCTTATGCAAGGTCAGGTCTCCAGACGAACTCAATCGTCTGAAGAATTTGCTGGAGACCTGAATATGCTTGAAAGGATGCGAGCTAATCATGAAGAAATGAATTTTCATTTCTCACGTCCTCATTCTGTTTTACCTGTTTTATTGCTTGATGAAATTGATCTGATGAAATTGATACCATATTCTTCATTGGTGAAGTATATGAGTTCGTAAGTTGCACTAAATCATCTGCAAGATGATCAACCCAAAGACACTGAGTGGGTCCTCGATAATGGATGTACAAATCACATGGCTGGTGACAGGAGCTTATTTATGGACACTGCTTTATCTGCATCACATCTGAAGCATATCACCTACGCTGACAAAGGCAAAAGCAAGGTATTGGGTCTAGGTAAGGTTGCAATCTCAAAGGATCGACACATGGACAAAATCATGCTTGTCGAGTCCTTAGGGTTCAACCTCATGTCTGTCTCAATGCTTTGTGATCTTGATATGGTTGTTGTCTTTGGCAAGTATCGTTGTGTTGTGATCATGGAATCTAAAAATTCAAAAGTCTTCGAAGGCTTTAGGAGAGGAGATTTGTATATTGTTGATTTCTCTACAGGACCACAACCTGCTACATGTCTTCTTGCAAAAGCTTCAGAAGGCTGGCTATGGCATCGACGACTTGGTC
The DNA here is from genome assembly GCF_018294505.1 of Triticum aestivum. Lineage (NCBI taxonomy): Eukaryota > Viridiplantae > Streptophyta > Magnoliopsida > Poales > Poaceae > Triticum > Triticum aestivum. Next base: position 212,917,105 of record NC_057809.1, read on the forward strand.
ATGCTGGCATGAGGAATCTGCACACGCTCGCGAAGAAGAAGCATGTCATTGGCATTGAAAATGTCAAATTCCTCAAGGATCACTTATGCGGAGCCTGTGAAGCTAGAAAGATGACCAAGGCCAAGCATCCAACAAAGATTATCATGACTACTACTCGACCATTTGAATTGCTTCACATGGATCTCTTTGGCCCTACTCACTATGCCACATTTACCAATGCTGCATCTTTATATGGCTTTGTCAATGTTGATGATTACTCTCGATATACATGGGTCCATCTTATCACTTACAAAACTGAAGTGCAGGAAGTCTTCAAACGATTTTCCTCGAGGGCTTCAACTAACTTTGGTGTGAAGATCAAGCACATCAGGAGTGATAATGGAACTGAGTTCAAGAACACTGGTCTTGATGACTATCTTGATGAACTTGGTATTACTCATGAGTTATCTGCTCCTTATACTCCTCAGCAAAATGGCATCGTGGAGCGCAAGAACAAGACTCTTGTTGAGATGGCCCGCACTATGCTTGATGAGTACAAGACGCCTCCTCGCTTCTGGCCTAAGGCAATTGATATTGCGTGTCACATCATCAATAGGGTATACCTTCACAAATTCTTCAAGAAGAAAGCATATGAACTTCTCACTAACAAGAAACCCAATGTGAGTTATTTCAAAGTCTTCGGTGCTAAATGTTGGATTAGAGATCCTCATCAGAGTTCTAAATTTGCACCGAAAGCACATGAAGGTTTTATTCTCAGTCATGGTAAGGACTCGCACACCTACAGAGTCTTCAACACCTATCATCACAAGGTTGTTCAAACTGTAGATGTGCGGTTCGATGAGACTAATGGCTCGCAAAGAGAGCACCTACCTCCTGTGACAGATGAAATACCTACTGAGGAATCTATTAAGTTCAAGGCTACCAAGGATGTCATTCCTACTGAAGAATCTGCTGAAGAAGTCATTCCAGAACATGAAGAATGTGATGCTGATGCACCTAAGGAAAATGGTGCTGAAGAAAATGCTGATCAAATTCCTCAACGTCAACCCGCTCATCCTCGCATTGCAAATGAAGTTCAAATTGAGAAAATTATCGGCGACATCAACATTCCAAGTCCTCTCACATGCTCAAGAGATTCACATTTATCTAACTTTTGTGGGCACTTTGCTTTTGTCTCTATCATAGAGCCCACTAAGGTAGATGAAGCATTTCTGGAGCCTGAGTGGATTCAAGCTATGCAAGAGGAATTACATCAATTCGAGCTCAACAATGTCTCGAAACTGGTCAAACGTCTAGATCCTTGCAAGCACAATATCATCGGCACAAAGTGGATCTACCGCAACAAGGAAGATAAAAATGGCCTTGTGGTGAGGAATAAGGCACGGCTTGTAGCTCAAGGCTACACACAGTTTGAAAGAATTGATTTTGCTGAAACGTTTGCACCTGTTGCTAGACTTGAAGCTGTTCACATATTACTTGCTTATGCTAACCATCATGATATCACTTTACATCAAATGGATGTGAAAAGTGCATTCCTCAATGGTAAGCTTGAGGAAGAAGTATATGTTGCTCAACCCCCACGTTTTGAAGATCCAAAGCATCCTGACAAAGTCCTCAGACTCAATAAGGCCCTCTATGGCCTCAAGTAGGCCCCACGGGTGTGGTATGATACTTTGAAGGAATTCCTCATGAAGAAAGGCTTCTAATAGGCTTCGAGGTAAGTAAAAATATGTAAAAATATTACCGCATAGACAGTAGCCCCTGATGCTCTGTTTGGCGTTCGGAAAGAAAAGCCGAATAGAGGATCTATTAAATATCGCAGGAGTCTAACAAAAAAGAGTCAATATGCATATGTAGGCTTCACTACTATCCACCGCCGCACTGATTGCGGAGGTGGGTGTCCTGAAGCAGGACCTCGAGAGGACCGAGCAAGAGCTCGGCCTTGCCAAGCGGCGGCTCGAGGAGAAAGAAGGTAAGAAATACCTTACAAAAAAGTGCCTATAAAAAGGCATGATTGCAAAAAGATAACAGGATTGTACTGCTTATTGTAGGGGCCATGACTAAGGTGGCGACCCTTAAGCAGGCGCTGTCTGAGGCCGAAAAGAAAACGGCCATGGAGCGCACCGAGCGAGACAGACTTGAGGCTCAGGTCGGCGAGGTTCAGCAAGAGCTTCAGGCTCTCATGAAAAAACATGAGAGTTTGGAGCTTGAGTCAAAGGTGCAAGCATCTGAGCTCGCAACGGCCCTTGAGACTGCCAAGTCTGCCAAGGCCGAAGCCCAAAAGTCCCTCCAAGAGTTGGAGGAGATGAGGAAGATATCAGCGGGTAAGGCATTCTTTATGCAAAGCAGAAATATAAAAGTAAACTACTTGTTACTTACCTGAATCCGGAGCTCTCCAGGGGCATTCGCAGATCTTCCCCGCAGCGTATCCGACGCCACCGCATTCTACCGAGCTGAAGAGGGCAGCTCGACGAAGAAGGTGTTCTGGTCTCAGTATTCTGAGGCCGGACACCCTGTGCCCTTGAGCGACCAGCTGAAACAGTTGGTCGAGCTCCACAAGGCGGCCAAACAGGCCATGAAGGGCTTCATAGTTCGGCTGTGGCCTGGAGAGGCCCTGCCTGGGAGCTATTTCGGGCTGGTGCGGCGGCTGGTGGAGGCCTGTCCGAGGCTCGAGGTCATCAAGCGCTCCGTCTGCATCGAAGGTGCCCGTCGGGCCCTTGCCCGTGCAAAGGTGCATTGGGGTAAGCTGGACGGTGAGAAGCTTGTGAAGGACGGGCCGCCGCCGGAGAAGGAGCATCGCAAGCCCGAGAACTACTACAAGGATGTTCTTGCAGGTGCCCGCCTTGTGGCGGATGAATGTACCAAGGATGTGATTTTTGAATGAACTCACCTCGTGTTTATCCTATGCGCTGAAAACTTGTTCATATGCGCTAAGGAATGTTTATTGAATTTAAAATATTACTTTCTGTGCGGCCGTTTATCAAAAAACTGAGAGATGGACAGTCGTCGGCTTCTGCCCCCATGCCACTAGTGCTGGGGTGTTCGGGATAAACCTGAGCGCTCTTTTTCCCATAGTTGGGTCCTTCGAGGGAGGCGCTCAGCACAACGAACCAGGCAATCGGACTATAATGCTTGAACACTCTCACTTAGCCATAGAACTCTATAATTTTAAATTTTAGTGAAGCCCCTAGTTCGGAAGACCGAGTTCGGGGCGCTATCCATGCCTTGGCCGGACAAAGCCAGCTCCTCGCTCGAAGTGGCATAAGTCTTTAGGGACTCGAAAAACCTCTCGAACAGCGACCGGTCTCTCGCCTCATCATGACAGTCAGTTTTAGCTATCTCCACTGAGGTGCTTAACCCAGCTGAACCGGGGCACAATCGCAGTGGTTCTCCTAGTGCTACCTTAGCCGATATAGCGGAACGTAAGGCACCAAAACATAGGAGCCAGGCAAACCCAACTATTGACCCAAATCATGATTCGGAGCCGATGCATATAGTGCTATAAGTTCGGGGTGCCGCACTTGTGAAAGTGTACGGACTTCTCACACCATAATGAGGGGTACTGAAGCCCCTGGCGTGTTTGTCGTACCATGGTGTACGGGTGCAATCATGTCATTTAATAAACATATATGTGAAAAGAGGATAATGCGAGAAATAGACAAAAAGCTATGCATTGTTTATAGAGAGGCTATTTATCAAAGCCGAACGATACAAATAGTGCGATAAGCAAAAAGATATTGGACTATTTAACATGTCCTGACCAGGGGCAGGCCGCGGAATTGTATTCAAAACAGGTATATCGCTCGTAACAGAGACCACCTGGGAGTTCCATAATGCGGCATGGCTTGTCTGCCTCCCTGGATCTTGCATCGTTTGTGCGGCAGTCGAATTGCCGAACAGGTCGTCCGAAGTATGGAGTCGTGAAAGTAAGAAAAAAATTAAAAAAAGAATCCGGCAGCCCCTAGTACGTTTTAAGCCGTATTTTGGGCGTGCAGTTATTGAGCCCCTTCCCCTGTGCCCATGGTATTTCAAGGGCGTAGTTATGTATGCGAGGCTCTGGTTTCGCTATGTCGCGAGAGCTGGGGTTGGGGCCGCATTGCTATGCTTGCTCATAACGTGCCAGGCGGTCCTGCTGTGGGTTACTCCGGGCGCGCTTGGCGGTGTCTGGCTTTTTAACGGCCGGACTGGAGAATTGCCTAAGAAGGCTACTTTGTACTTCTGCTGCGAGAGCCGCCGTGTGCTCCTCCGTACGGAGGGAGCGTTCGGTGTTTCCATTGACCGTGATTACTCCTCGAGGGCCTGGCATCTTGAGCTTGAGATATGCGTAGTGCGGCACCGCATTGAACTTTGCGAATGCGGTTCGTCCGAGCAGGGCGTGAGAGCCACTGCGAAACGGGACTATATCGAAGATTAACTCTTCGCTTTGGAAATTGTCCGGGGATCCAAAGACCACGTCAAGTGTTACTGAGCCTGTACAGTTGGATTCTACACCTGGTATAACGCCTTTAAAGGTCGTTTTTGTGGGCCTAATCCTTGAGGGATCTATGCCCATTTTCCGCACTGTATCCTGGTAAAGCAGGTTCAGGCTACTGCCGCCGTCCATGAGGACTCTTGTGAGATGAAATCCGTCGATGGTTGGGTCGAGAACCAATGCGGCAAAGCCGCCATGATGGATGCTAGTGGGATGGTCCCTTCAATCAAAAGTGATCGGGCAGGAGGACCATGGGTTGAACTTTGGGGCGACTGGCTCCATCGCGTATACGTCCTGTAGCGCACGCTTCCGCTCCCTCTTGGGAATGTGGGTTGTGTATATCATGTTCACCGTCCGCACTTGTGGGGGAAAGCCCTTCTGTCCATTGTTGTTCGGCGGCATGGGCTCCTCCTCGTCGTCGCTGTGCAGCCCCTTGTCTTTGTTGTCGGCTCTTAACTTGCCTGCCTGCTTGAACACCCAACAATCCCTGTTAGTGTGATTGGTTGGCCTTTCGGGGGTGCCATGTATTTGGCACAAGCGGTCGAGTATTCGGTCCAAACTGGACGGGCCCTGAGTATTCTTTTTGGATGGTTTTTTCCGCTGACCGGATTTATAGCCTCTGAATCCGGCATTGACTGCCGTGTCTTCATTGCTGTCACTGCTAATGCGGCGTTTTTTCTTATTCCAACGTGTCCTGCCACTTTTGTCCTTGGTATCCGAATTACCAGGGTTCTTTGATAAGTTGTTACTGCAAGCTAGCCAGTTGTCTTCTCCCGTGCAAAAGCGGGTCATGAGTGTCGTGAGGGCTGCCATAGATTTCGGCTTTTCCTGTCCTAGGTGCCCGGCAAGCCACTCGTCGCGGATTTCATGCTTGAAGGCTGCTAGGGCCTCTACGTCCGGACAGTCGACTATCTGGTTTTTCTTTGTTAGGAACCGTGTCCAGAACTGCCTGGCCGATTCCTCTGGCTGCTGAATTATGTGGCTTAAGTCGTCGGCATCCGGTGGTCGCACGTAAGTGCCCTGGAAGTTGTCGAGGAATGCGGCTTCCAGGTCCTCCCAAGAACCGATTGAGTCTGCCGGCAAGCTGTTAAGCCAATGTCGGGCTGGTACTTTAAGTTTGAGCGGGAGGTATTTGATGGCGTGTAGATCATCGCCGCGTGCCATGTGGATGTGAAGGAGACAATCCTCGATCCATACCGCTGGATCTGTTGTGCCATCGTATGATTCGATGTTTACGGGTTTGAAACCCTCTGGGATTTTATGATCCATTACATCATCCGTGAAGCATAGTGGGTGTGCGGCGCCTCTGTACTGGGCTATATCACGACGCAGCTCGGAAGAGCTATGTCTGTTGTGTTCGGCCCGGCCGGATTTGTTGTATCCGGAGTGAAGATCATCGTCACATGCCGTAGGGCGCCTGCGCGATCCGTAGATCGATCTTGTTTGTCTTGCCTTATCCTCCAGTATGTCTCGTAGGTCTGGCGCATTTTCCCGTGCCTTAGTTGAGCGGCGTCGGGACATGGCTTGGGTGGAGGGCCGAGAGGCCTCTCTGTCGCGGCCGCGAGGTGGCCGGTCTATCATGTCGTGCGCTGGTGATGTAGGTGCTTCCTCCTCTGATCGGGGTAGCGGCCTGCGCTTTGGGTCACTCTTGGAGGGGCGTTCGAGTTCGTACTCTTCGGCTGCAAGGACTTCAGTCCATCTGTCAGCTAGCAAATCTTGGTTAGCTCTAAGCTGTTGCTGCTTTTTCTTGAGGCCGCTTGCCGTGGCTAAAAGCCTGTGTTTGAAATGCTCTTGTTCGGCGGGGTCTGATGGTACGAGGAATTCGTCGTCATCGAGGCTTGCCTCGTCTTCGGAGGGAGGCATATAGTTATCATCCTCGACCTCTCGGTCTGCCGCTCTCTCATGAGGGCTGGCTTCTCCATCTTCCTGTGCTGAATCTTGCTGTGGTGGGTGTTCTTCGGCGCTATCCGGGGTAGTATTATCTCCCGTGCCGGAATCACCGTTTTTGCTTTGGCGGGGTTTAGAGCGGCGACACTGACGCCGGCGCTTTGGCTATTTCTTGGAGGTGTCATCCAGTTACGCCCTCGATGCGGCTATATCTCCCACGTGTCGAAGCATGACTTAGAGGCATAACCGCATTGAAAGCAATGTCGCAAGTGAGGTAATCTTCACACAACCCATGTAATACAATAGGGGAAAAAGATACATAGTTGGCTTACAATCGCCACTTCACACAGTTACATGAATAAAACATTACAACATCCAGATGCAAACAAGGTCCGACTACGGAACCAAAATAAAAGAAGAACCCCAAATGCGACACGGTCCCCGATCGACCCCAACTGGGCTCCACTACTGATCAACTAGAGCGAAACAACACAAAGGACAAGATCTTCATCGAGCTCCTCCTGAGCTGGGTTGCGTCATCTGCACGGACTCATCGGCACCTGCAAGCTAGTTTCGGAAGTATCTGTGAGCCACGGGGACTCAGCAATCTCGCACCCTCGTGATCAAGACTATTTAAGCTTATGGGTAAGGTAAAGGTATGAGGTGGAGCTGCAGCAAGCGACTAGCATATATGGTGGCTAACATGCACAAATGAGAGCGAGAAGAGAAGGCAAAGCACGGTCGATAAAAGTATGATCAAGAAGTGATCCTAAAACAACCTACATCAAACATAACTCCAACAACCGTGTTCACTTCCCGGACTCTGCCGGAAAGAGACCATCACGGTTACACACGCAGTTGACTCATTTTATTTATGTTAAGGTTTAGGTTTTCTACAACCGGACATTAACAAATTCCCATCTGCCCATAACCGCGGGCACGGCTTTCGAAAGTTCAATCCCTGCAGGGGTGTCCCAACTTAGCCCATCACAAGCTCTCACGGCCAACGAAGGAATAGACCTCCTCCCGAGACATTCCGATCAGACTCGGTATCCCGGTACAACAAGACATTTCGACAGGGTAAAACTAAACCAGCAACACCGCCCGAATGTGCCGACAAATCCAGATAGGAGCTGCACATATCTCTTTCTCAGGGCACACTCTCCGTACAACTAAAACCAAACCTCAAGTTTCCCCGAGGGGGCGCTGCACAGGACTCTAGTTCGGACCAACACTCAGAGGAGCACTGGCCCGGGGGGTTAGAATAAAGATGACCCTTGAGTCTGCAGAACCCAAGGGAAGGTGGTAGGTTGTTAGTGCAAATGGTAAAACCAATGTTGGGCATTGCTGGAGAAGCTTTACTTAAGGCTAACTGTCAAGGGGTTCCCATAATATCCCAACCGCGTTAGGGATGCAAAAATCTGGGAACATAACACCGATATGACGGAAACTAGGGCGGCAAGAGTGGAACAAAACACCAGGCATAAGACCGAGCCTTCCACCCTTTACCAAGTATATAGATGCATTAATTAAATAAGATATATTGTGATATCCCAACAAGTAAACATGTTCCAACAAGGAACAACATCTCCATGTTCCAACAAGGAACAAACTTCAATCTTCACCTGCAACTAACAACGCTATAAGAGGGGCTGAGCAAAGCGGTAACATAGCCAAACAACGGTTTTCTAGGACAAGGTGGGTTAGAGGTTTGGTTCAACAATATGGGAGGCATGATAAGCAAGTGGTAGGCATTGTAGCATTGGCATAGCAAAAGAGCGAGCAAACTAGCATAGCAAAGATAGTAGTGATTTCGAGGGTATGATCATCTTGCCTGAAATCCCGCAAGGAGGAAGAACGAGTCCAAGAAGAAGACAAACAGACGTAGGCGAACGGTCCTCACAATTCGACGTTATCGGAACCAACCCAAAGAAGCAAACACCGGAAAAGAAGCACACATCATAGTAAACAAACCACACATGAACATGGTATGATATGCGAGACGCGGTATGTGATGCATATGCATGATTTAACAAGGAATGCATGAAACTGGCCTCAACTTGGAAATCCAAGTGTGCCACTGGAAAGATGAGATGAAATCGCTTGAAAACAATATAAAGAACGCCGGAATCGGAGTTACGGTTTGGAAATGGCAAGTGATTCAAATATGACACCGGTCTGTGATTTACAGCAAGTAGGCATCAAAATGCAATGAGATGAACATGCTACAGCACCCAAACATGACAACAAAATACATGGCAGGGATGCATTCAAGATGCTAAACAAAAGTCTAGCACTGAGCTACGGCCAATTCATCCATTAACAGGTTCAAACAAGCATGGCAAAAATGCATATGGCAAACAGATCTCAGACTTAGTGAAATTAACACTTGTCTGGAATTTCAGATCAGGTAGCTCTCTTCGGAGCAACAAAACTATATGCTACAGGACCTGAACATGGCAAAGCAAAGCATGGCATTGAGCTACTCAAAGAGCTTAACAAAAGTCCCTTAGTGACCTTGAGCCAAAAGGGACCAGAAAATACAATTGCAAGCATGTGAACATGGCAAAAACATAATCAGTTTTCAGACTTAGTGAAAACTGGAGCATGCTGAAACATAACTCAAGTAGGCATGTTTACGAGCTCGATGCACTCACTACGGTGCAAGTCATGATAATCTAAGCATACATCTATCAAGAACACACAAAATGCAAGCTAGACATGGCAAGAACAATGGCATAGCATGCACGGATCAACTACAACATCACCGGCAAAATTGCAAACAAGTTGACAATCTGCCCAGATTCACAAAGTAGCAAAAGTAGAGCTCGATTGACTCAAGATAGGGTGCTCCATAATTGCAAACAAAGGCATGGATGGATAGAGCACTACAAGATTAACAAAACATCCTTACTGATCATCCTCAAAAGAGGCACGGATCACTAGGAAACAACATGAACATATGGCATGATGAGATAGACAGATCAAGGACTTAGTGGAATTGCTAAGTCCCTGAAAACAGAATTAGCAAGTGCACCACTTTGCAAGCTTGCACTAGTCACCACACACATCACAAAAATACATGGGTTGCATCTCTGTAAAGATGGCAAAACCCTTAACAAAACATATGTAGAACTCATGGGCATATCATGCACACAATAATCATGGCAAAAATGACAAAAGTGCTAAGTGGAATAGCAGATCTGACAATTATCTCAAGTAACCCTCTTCTAACAGCATTTCGGGCATCAAGATGAACTCAAATGAAAATGATGCAATGGAATGAAATGATGTACTCTCTGATATGAACATTTTGATATGCTATATGCATGAATCGGAGCTACGGATGTAAAGTTACGGCACGATGAACATGGGAACATGAATCTGGGAATTTGGGGACTTAGTAGAAAAATTAGACCTCGCGGGAACCGGGACGAGGAGGACCCGGGACGAGGAGATCCGGGCTCGGGTGACGTGTTTGGATCCGAGGCTTGGTGGATCTGGTCCACCTGACTAGATCTGGCCGGAGTGAAGGAAGACGCCGGCGAGGTGGCGCGCTCCGGCGAACTCGATTGGACCTGGGTGGTGAGGTGGGGCGGAGCAAGACGGCGGCGGCGAAGGGCGGCGCCGGCGACAAGGCACAGCGGCGGGGAGCGGTGATGGCGGCCCGCGGCGGTGGAGGAGCAGGGCGCCGGCGAATGGCGGCTCCGGCGGGAAAGAGCCGCGGCAGCAGGCGCGGTGGCGCGCTTCGGCGCATGGCGGCGTTCGGCCCGGGTGCGGCCCGGTTCGGCCCGGGGGCGGGCCAGATCTGGGTCCGGTGGGCTGCGGCGGCGGGGGAGAGAGAGAGGGTCACGTGGCGGCACGGGATTGGCCTGGAGCGGCGGCGGGGATGACGTGGCGGCTCCCCATTGGTGGGAGTGAGGTGGCGGCGGGCGGTGGATACGTCCGGCGCGGCGTGGACGCGTCCGGCGGCGCGAGGAGAGTGATTTTAGGGTTTCATCCGTGAATAATTCGGAGGGGATCACATATTTATAGGTAGAGGGAGCTAGGAGATTCCAAATGAGGTGCGGTTTTTGGCCACGCGATCGTGATCGAACGCTCTAGATGATGGAGCAGGTTTAGGTGGGTTTTGGGCCAAATTGGAGGGGTGTTGGGCTGCAACACACACGAGGCCTTTTCGGTCCCTCGGTTAACCGTTGGAGTATCAAACGAAGTCCAAATGATACGAAACTTGATAGGCGGTCTACCGGTAGTAAACCAAGGCCGCTTGACAAGTCTCGGTCCAATCCGGAAATGTTTAATCCCCACACATGAAAGAAAGGTAGAATCGACCACCGGAGGAGAACGGAGCGCCGGAATGCAAAACGGACAACGAGGAAAATGCTCGGATGCATGAGACGAACGCGTATGCAAATGAAATGCACATGATGACATGATATGCAATGCATGACACACAAGCAATGACAAGGCAACAACAACGAATAATTGGACGACACCTGGCACATCGGTCATGGGGCGTTACACATCCCCCGCTATTCCATCACCATCTCCATCTTTTGGAGTATCCACCATATATATGTCATATGACGAGGTGGCCTTCCAGCGTCCTACAGGTGCTGGTTCCTGTTCGTCTCCTATATCGTCGTCCATACCATCGATGTCTTCGGAGCCGAAGTCAAGCATGTCGGTTAAATCGTCGACAGTGGCTACAAAGTGGGTGGTGGGTGGGCTTTGAACTTCTTCATCGTCCGTATCCCATCCTCACTGACCGTAATCCGGCCAGGGCTCTCCTGATAAAGAGAGAGACTTGAGAGAATTCAGGATGTCGCCAAAAGGCGAGTGCTGAAAGATGTCCGCGGCGGTGAACTCCATTATTGGCGCCCAATCGGATTCGATCGGCAGGGGCGCGGGGGGTTCGGAGTCCGGAGAGGAGTCCGGATCCTCGGAGTCGTGAGTCACGCGGAGTGTGGGGCCGGCGTTCGGCTCGATTGCCTTTGAGATCGCAGCCCCCGAGGTGACGTGCAACCGCTCATCCTCGACTGACACAACTGGCTCCGAATTAAGGGTCAGAGCTGGTGCGTTTGCGGCCTCCGGGATACTGTTCGGTGACAGAGCTAGATCATGCCCCGCGAGATAGTGCGACGCACTTGGTTGTGGCTCGAATCCGTCGAAGATCAAATCTCCGCGGATGTCTGCCATGTAATTTAGGCTTCCAAACCTGACTTGATGGCCAGGGGCATAGCTTTCGATCTGCTCCAGGTGGCCAAGTGAATTGGCCCGCAGTGCGAAGCCGCCGAAGACAAAGATCTTTTCGGGGAGAAAAGTCTCACCCTGGACCACATCGTTGTTGATGATCAAAGGAGCCATCGGGCCTAAAGGCGATGACACAGAGGAACTCTCAATGAAAGCACCAATGTCGGTGTCAAAACCGGCGGATCTCGGGTAGGGGGTCCCGAACTGTGCGTCAAGGCCGGATGGTAATAGGAGACAAGGGACACGATGTTTTTACCCAGGTTCGGGCCCTCTCGATGGAGGTAATACCCTACTCCTGCTTGATTAATATTGATGATATGGGTAGTACAAGAGTAGATCTACCACGAGATCAAGGAGGCTAAACCCTAGAAGCTAGCCTATGGTATGATTGTTCTATATGGAGTTGATGTCCTACGGACTACAACCCTCTAGTTTATATAGACACCGGATAGGGTTAGGGTTACACAGAGTCGGTTACAATGGTAGGAGATCTTGAATATCCGCAGCACCAAGCTTGCCTTCCACGCCAAGGAAAGTCCCATCCGGGCACGGGACAAAGTCTTCAATCTTGTATCTTCATAGTCCTGGAGTCCGGCTGAAGGTATAGTCCGGCTACCCGAACACCCCCTAATCCAGGACTCCCTCACAAAGTCTTCAGACTCAATAAGGCCCTCTATGGCCTCAAGCAGGCCCCACGGGTGTGGTATGATACTTTGAAGGAATTCCTCATGAAGAAAGGCTTCAAACCCGGTTCACTTGACCCAACTCTTTTCACTAAATCTTATGATGGTGAATTGTTTGTGTGCCAAATATAAGTTGTGATATTATCTTTGGCTGTACTGACCAACGTTATACTGATGAATTTTCCTAAATGATGAGTGAAGAATATCAAATGTCTATGATGGGGAATTGAAATTCTTCTTAGGTCTTCAGATTCGTCAACAGCGCAATGGCATATTCATATCTTAGGAGAAATACCTCAAGGATGAACTAAGGAAATTCGGCATGCAAGATTGCAAAGGAGTCAAAATCCCTATGCCCACAAATGGCCATCTATGCACTGCTAAAAATGGTATTGACTTCGATCAAAAGGTATACCGCTCCATGATTGGTTCTTTATTGTACATATGTGCATCTAGGCCAGATATTATGCTTAGTGTTTGCATGTGTGCCCAATTTCAAGCTACACCGAAGGAATCACACCATAAGGCTGTGAAGCATATTCTTTGATATCTAGCTCACACACCAACACTTGGATTATGGTACCCCAAGGGCTCGGTTTTTGATCTCATTGGATTTTTAGACTCTGACTATGCTGGTGATCGTGTGGATCGCAAGTCAACATATGGCACATGCCATTTCCTCGGACGATCTTTGGTCTGTTGGTCCTCGAAGAAACAGAAATGCGTATCACTGTCTACTGCTGAAGCTGAGTACATTGCTGCTGGTTCTTGCTGTGCTCAACTGCTATGGATTAAGCAAACTCTCAAGGACTACGAACATCAACGTGAAGAATGTGCCACTCTAATGTGACAATGAGAGTGCCATCAACATTGATCATACCCAGTTCAGCACTCGAAGACAAAGCACATTCAGATTCGTCATCATTTTCTTCGTGATCATGTGTTGAAGGGCGACATCTCTATTGAGCTTGTGAAGATTGAAGAACGGTGTAACGCCCTCGATGCGGCTATATCTCCCACGTGTCGAAGCACGACTTAGAGGCATAACCGCATTGAAAGCAATGTCGCAAGTGAGGTAATCTTCACACAACCCATGTAATACATAAGGGAAAGAGATACATAGTTGGCTTACAATCGCCACGTCACACAATACATGAATAAAGCATTACATCAATCAGATACAATCAAGGTCCGACTACGGAACCAAAATAAAAGAAGACTACCCCAAATGCTACACAGATCCCCGATCGACCCCAACTGGGCTCCACTACTGATCAACTGGAAACGGATCAACACAAAGGACAAGATCTTCATCGAGCTCCTCCTTGAGCTTGGTTGCATCACCTGCTCGGTAACATCGGCACCTGCAAACTGGTTTTGGAAGTATCTGTGAGTCACAGGGACTCAGCAATCTCGCACCCTCGCGATCAAGACTATTTAAGCTTATGGGTAAGGTAAAAGTATGAGGTGGAGCTGCAGCAAGCGACTAGTATATATGGTGGCTAAACATACGCAAATGAGAGCGAGAAGAGAAGGCAAAGCACGATCGAGAAACTATGATCAAGAAGTGATCCTAAAACAACCTACGTCAAGCATAACTCCAACACCGTGTTCACTTCCCGGACACCGCCGGAAAGAGACCATCACGGTTACACACGCGGTTGATGCATTTTAATTAAGGTCAACTTCAGGTTTTCTACAACCAGACATTAACAAATTCCCATCTGCCCATAACCGCGGGCATGGCTTTCAAAAGTTCAAATCCCTGCAGGGGTGTCCCAACTTAGCCCATCACAAGCTCTCACGGTCAACAAAGGATATTCCTTCTAGCGGGAAGACCCGATCAGACTTGGAATCCCAGTTACAAGACATTTCGACAATGGTAAAACAAGACCAGCAAAGCCACCCAGATGTGCCGACAAATCCCGATAGGAGCTGCACATATCTCGTTCTCAGGGCACACCGGATGAGCAAGACGTCGGGTAAGCCAGCCCAGAGTTGCCCCTGGTAGCCTCGGACATCGCTCAGTTGGACCAACACTTAGAGAAGCACTGGCCCGGGGGCTTAAATAAAGATGACCCTTGAGTCTGCAGAACCCAAGGGAAAGAAAAGGCTAGGTGGCGAATGGTAAAACCAATGTTGGGCCTTGCTGGTGGAGTTTTATTCAAGGCGAACTATCAAGGGGTTCCCATTATAACCCAACCGCGCAAGGAACGCAAAATCCGGGAACATAACACCGATATGACGGAAACTAGGGTGGCAAGAGTGGAACAAAACACCAGGCATAAGGCCGAGCCTTCCACCCTTTACCAAGTATATAGATGCATTAATTAGATAAGAGATATTGTGATATCCCAACAAGTAAACATGTTCCAACAAGGAACAACATATCCATGTACCAACAAGGTACAAACTTCATCTTCACCTACAACTAACAACGCTATAAGAGGGGCTGAGCAAAGCGGTAACATAGCCAATCAACAGTTTGCTAGGATAAGGTGGGTTAGCGGCTTGGCTCAACAATATAGGAGGCATGATAAGCAAGTGGTAGGTATCGCAGCATAGGCATAGCAAAAGAGCGAGCAACTAGCAAGCAAAGATAGAAGTGATTTCGAGGGTATGGTCATCTTGCCTGAAATCCCGCAAGGAAGAAGAACGAGTCCATGAAGAAGACAAATGGACGTAGTCGAACGGTTCCTCACAAACGCGACGTTATCAGAACTAACCCAAAGAAGCAACACCGGAAAGAAGCAAACAACATAGTAAACAACCATCACATAAACATGGCATGATGCACAACCAAGTATGATGCATGTCTGGTTTAATGAAGCATGGCATGGAAAAGTGCAACAAACAACACTACAAATTAAGTGGAAGAAAACACCATATGACTTATTTAGTTCACTCCCGGTTAGGTACTCAACAATATTAAATGTTGGTTAACATGCCAAGAGGTGAAGCAAAGTAAAACTACCTATCTAGGCAAGTTTAAATGAGGCCGGAACAACATGCAATAAGTCCGGAAAATCCTCATGTGCATATTAATGGATTTGGTACTGATCTGCCCTAAACACAATTTTAGAGTTGTTAAACATGCAAATAGATGCCACCATGTTAAACTATGCAAAATTCTACCCCATTTACATATAAAGTTTATTTAAAACCGAGCTATGGTTAATAAGTTATGAATTAAATCATTTAAGCAAGTTATTTAAGCAAATTTAACCAAATAGCAGTTTAAACATTTTAAACATAGATGAAAGTTGGATATTATTAATCTACACAAAATTCTAAGAAACTTTCATATATAATTCATTTTAATCCGATGCACGGTTTGTGATATATTATAAGCATTAACAACAAGGGAAAATCTGTAAATATGCAGTTTTTTCTGGATAATGCTAAATTCGCAGAGACTGGAAAAAACAACCACGGGCTGCAACTGGCTGGCCCATTAGTGCACAGGGCAGAGGGCTCTCAGGAGGTTCACCATGGGCTTCGGCCCAGATCGGTGAGGTGGGACTAGGCCTCGGTCAACGGGCGAAGAGGAGGCGGCCCAAGCGCGCGGAGGCGTGGTCAACGGGTCGAGTGGGGTCGAGGTGCTCGTCTTGGATGCAGAGGAAGCAGGGGCATGGCGGCACTGGTGGACAGCGGCGAGGCAGGGGTACTCCGGCGGGACGGCGGGGTTGGAGCGGACAGGCGGATCCGGCCTTGGGGATCCCAACCTAGCCGGAGGCAGGGTCGAGCTCGGCCAATGGGAGCGGGACTTGGCGCTGGAACTTGGAGGCCGAAGAAGGAGAGGCGCCCATGGCGCGGTGTGGGACTTGGCGGGGGTTCCGGCGACAAGGAGCATGGGGACGCGCCGAGCTGCATGGTGCAGGAGATGGATCTAGGCGGTGGGGCCGGACAAGCTCGAGCTCCGGGCACCATGGCGTCGTTGTTCCTGTCCAGGACAAGTGAGGGAGAGCGGGGAGGTCAGAGAGAGAGAGAAGAAACAATGGGAAGGAAGGAAAGGAGAAAGACAGGGCGCGAAGGGGCCGGCCTGGAGGAGCTTGGAGCTGCTGACGGCGAGCTGGCGACACGGTGGTCGGGGCCGGGCGGCGCTGCTCTCGATCCACCCTAGATCGAGGCACAGGAGGAGGAGAGGAGACGCGGAGCAGCCTGCTGGAGGACGAAGATGCAGGAGACGCGCACGGGGAGGCGGCTACTGCACGGAGGCTCGCCGAGTGGTGGATTGGGTGCTCGGGGTCCTGTTGGTGGGTGGAGGAAAACGAGGAGAAAGGGATCCCAAGGTGGATCGAGACCGTGTGGTGGCGGCCATGGGACAAACCTCCTAGAAATTAGGGTTAGGCTATATTAGGTGAGGTTGGACTATAAATAGAGAAAGGAGGAAGATTTGGATCACCCAATTGGAATCAGACGGCTGAGAAAAATAGGTTAGGAAGTCCAATTAAGAAAACAGAGATGTTTCATAGATGTTTGGGGTTGATCTGGACACAACGGTGACGACTGCTCGGGTCGGGTCCGGGACAATTTTCGGACGCGCGCGAGGAGGGCCGCGGGCTGACGAGAGAGGTTAGGTTGGATCTGGCGGTAGGTAGTGGGCTGTGTAGACGGTATCGGGCTGAGACAAGAGAAGAGAGAGAGGCGCTGCAACAGTTTCCGGAGACCGAAAACGTCTAACGATAGACCGACTATAATTTTGCTATAGTTATCCGTTGGGGTGTCAAACGGACTCCGAATGCGATGAAACTTGGCAGGCGGCCTACTAACAACAAAACAACACCGCACGCCAACTTTCATCCCATTCTGAGAAGATTTTCCAGCCATTTATAAAATGATACTTCGGACATGCCGTAGGCGCGTGCAAGTGTGGTTGGGCTCAGAATGGACAACGGAGAGAACGGGGAGACCTGGACGGATGCAAGTTTGAAAACATGATGATACAATGCGGATGATGACATGGCAAGATGCGACACGCAAGCAAAGACAAGGCAACAACAGCGAAAAACTGGACGACACCTGGCACATCAGTCTCGGGGCGTTACAAACAGCTAGCCGATATCTTCACTAAGCCCTTGGATGAGAAGAGATTTAGCAAGTTGTGGTGTGAGCTAAATATCCTAGAATCTTCGAATGTTCTTTGAAAAGGACACTCATCCTAACACTTATGCAAAATTGATGACTTAGATGTGAAACACATGAAGAAACGTTTTTCTTCAATCAATGAAGACTAACACTCTAAGTGTGAAGAAATTAACGAAGAATTTGATTCTCAGAACCCTATGACAATTGTACGCGGTGTCTGAAATCATCATTCTTATACGGTGGGTCATGCCACCACAAAATGTTGAAAATCTTCAATTGAGTTTTTCCTCAGCTCTTTGAAATTCCTTAGTTGTTTTTTTTCAACTTTGCATTGTCTTCACCATTTCCGTCGTTTTTCTTCATTGGCTATATATATATATAGTTTATGTCCTCTACAACATTCACTTATAGCTATTTCTTCATATTGCCTTTTCTGCTAAGTGAATGTGATCGAACCCTTCCCCCTCTATGCTATACTCAACCCAATCTATTCACAAATTCTTCATGTGTGTTCTATTTGAAACTCGTTCAAAATCTTCACCGTGTCCTTGTCAGCTGAAGAATTTGCGAACAGAATGTTTAACTTATCCTATCTAAATTTTTGGCTTTGCCGCTCAAACCGTTCCACATCCCATGACAACACTTATCCATTCACCCATGATCTCACACGATCTGCACTTCTCAATACGTGGGTGACACATGTCAAGCAAATGAGAAGGGTCAGGGGCATGTTCTTCCAATTTCTTTGGGCGAATAGTTTTTTCACCGTGGCTATAAATACCCCTTCCCTTCCTCACTTCACTTTTACTCCGCTCGTTCTCACTCCAGCTCGAGCTTCTCAAACCCTAGCGCCATCGCTACTTCATTGTCGCCGGTGAGGAAGAGCTTCACTGCCTCGACCTCGTCGCCGTCGTACTCGCGCCGGCTGCGGATTTCTTCACTCTGCCGCCGCCGTAGCTGTCTTCCTTTGCCAAGTTAGGGCGTGGAAGATCTGAACTGACGAACTTCACATCTACACCTCTTAGTTCGTCATGTTCTTCGTCCAGGGTAATTAAAAGTTACTTTTACTACCCTCTTTGATTCAAATGATAACTACAAAATCTTCAAAGGTGTTTATTCTTCAAATTCATCACACACTGAACACCTCACATGTCATCTATTCTTGATTCATTTCTCTAAGCTATATTTTTCTTCAAGATTCCTCAGTTGTGTGGATTTTCGATCTATACAACTCTGGAACCTAAGACAAAGAATGCTTAGTGAAATTCTTCAAGACTCATTTGGTCAAATTCCTCAAACTTACTCTTTTTGAAAAACCTCTGAGAACGCATATGACCTCTCCATATTCCTCGCAACTGTACTCTGTTCACAGGTACTCATGTCAGCTGCTGAATCACTAGGTTCTCATCAACTTAACTCATTTGCAGTGTTCCTCGAAGAAAAGTTGCATACATCTTCAGAGAATTCCATTGTTCAAATTCCTCATCTGAAGAAAATGGCTGATGGAAAGTAGCCACAGAAGGGAGGAAAGAGTCCTGAGGTCAATGCTGCTTTTGAGATCCCTGATGACATATACAAGGACTATTACACTCCTGATGAGGTCACTCATGGAAAGGAAACCAAGAATGAGCGCAAAGTGTGCATTCAAAGAATAGAGAGGAGATGGGCAAGAGAGTGGAGGGACTACAGGTATGTTACTCCCAAGTACATGAAGAAATTCGCTCTATATCCTCCATACCCAAGACCTGCATTGGCACCTGGCCAAGAAGCAGATCCCACTAGCCTCAAGCACGGTGAGGATTATCCTGATGAATGGGCCAAGCGCCAAGCCAAGTTGGCCAGACAAGCAAGAGAAGCAGTGAGGAAATTCAATGAAGACTCTGCTGCTGCTGCCACTGCCGAGGCCTCTGCAAGCAAGCCAAAGAAGCCTGCTCACAAGCCAAGTGCTTCACCCTCAATGCCCTCTCGGCCCAGTTCCTCAGCAATGCCCTCACGGCCAGATTCTTCAAAGCCCTCACGGCCAACTCCTCAAGCTGCTCCCACTCCAAAATCCTCAGCTCCTCCGCCGAAGTCCTCAACTGCTCCGACTAAATCCTCAGCACCTGCGCATCTCGCCACGTGCCAAAGGACGACGGGTATCTCTATTGCCTCAGGAGCATTTTCTAGTTCCTCAGCACCACTGCATTCTTCAACTAGTCCCACTCTGTTGAAGACCAAGACAACTGCTGGACGAGGCTCTCGACCAAGTCCTCAGAAGAAGCAGGTCGCTTTTCAAGTGCCGTCCGATGAAGACAAAGCTGATGATGAACTTGCAGAAATCATCAGAGACAGGCAGGTCAAGGCCGCTAGAGCCAAGGGCACAAGTGTGCCTCTACTTTTGGATCCAAAGTTGATCCTTGATTACATTGATCTCTGGCACAAGGACCCCAACACTCTCATGTCTGATTTCAAGTTGACTCCTGGCCAAAGTCATATGTTGACTCACTTCATTCAAGAAGAGAAATGGAAATTTGAAAAGGCCAGGCAGATCAAGAAAGCGCAGTACAAGAAGGAGCGCTTCCTGAAGAAAAACGTTGTCTCTATGACAACTGAAGAACTCGTCAATATGCAGTCTAAGATCAAGAAGCTCAGTGATGACTTTGATGCATACCATGCTGATTGGCTGGGAGCCAAGGTTCGTTTTGTGAGACTCGCTGACAACTTCACCTCCACTGTTGCTGCCCAATCGCAACAAGAAATATCTCAGGCTGCTGCATCTGCTCAGCCTACTGAAGAAAATGCCAGCACCGCTGATGACAATCAGGCTGCTGAAGAAAATGCTAATTCCAGGACTGATGACTGCATTCCAGCCGCTAAAGAAATTTCCAGGGCAACCACTAGTGTTGTGCTTGAAGAAAGTGAAGGCGTCAGGGCAACTGCATCAGTTGCACCTGAAGAAAGTCAATCAAATTCCTCTGCTCCTCCTGCGCCTACACCAACTCCGATCCTTCCATCTGCATCAGATGTGAAGAAGACCAAGGCTGCAGAGCGTGCAGCAGTGAAGAAAAGGAAGGCATCAACTTCATCAGATTCTTCAGCCCCGAAGAAGATGAACCCATTGACCAGCTCATTTGACAACCCAATTGATGTTGTTCCTATCTCAACCATGGCATCAAAGGACCTTGTTCCTTTTGATGAAGAACATGTGATTCCAAGTGAATTCGATGAAGAGAATCCTTCTACTGCTTCGTCAGAGCAGTTGGATGAAGAAATTGATGTGGATGAAATCCCTTCAACCCCAATTATCTCATTGCCCATGCCTCAGTTCACTCCTGAAGAGGCCGGCGTTGAAGAAATGGATGAAGAAGTTGATGTGGACATTAGATGCACCATGCCAGTGCTGAATGATGACTTTTGGGAAAGTCAGCACCCCAACTCTCCTATGTTCACACCTCTTCAACAAATTCCTCAGTCCCCAGTAACTACTGAAGTCCAAATGGGATCTGAAGAACCTCGTGTAACTCCGTCCATCCATGAAGAAATTCCAGCCACTAGTGCTGATGAAAATGTAAATGAAGAATTGAAGTCCCAGGCTGCCACTAAAGAAATACCTGAAATTCCTCAGCCTGTGGAACCTGAGATCGAGATCCCTGAGGTTGTGATGCAATTGACTGACACTCCTCACCCTGATACGTCTCCAACATATCTATAATTTTCGATTGCTCCATGCTATGTTATCTACTGTTTTGGGCAATATTGGGCTTTATTATCCACTTTTATATTATTTTTGGGACTAACCTATTAACCATAGGCCCAGCCCAGAATTGCTGTTTTTTTTTCCTATTTCAGTGTTTCAAAGAAAAGGAATATCAAACGGAGTCGAAACGGAACGAAATCAACTGGAGAAGTTAATTTTGGAAGGAAAGCAACTGGATGGACTTGGACCCCACGTCAGGAGCCAAGGGAGGTGCTCACGAGGGTGGGGGCACCCCCTAGGGCGCGCGCCCTGCCTCATGGGGCCCCTGAAGTTCCACCGACGTACTTCCTGCACCCATATATACCTACGTATCCTAAAACTTCCAGAACAGACAATAGATCGGGAGTTCCACCGCCAAAAGCCTCCGTAGCCACCGAAAACCAATCTAGACCCGTTCCGGCACCCTGCCGGAGGGGGCAATCCCTCTCCGGTGGCCATCTTCATCATCTCGGTGCTCTCCATGACGAGGAGGGAGTAGTTCTCCCTCGGGTTTGAGGGTATGTACCAGTAGCTATGTGTTTGATCATTCTCTCGTGTTCTTGATTTGGCACGATCTTGATGTATCGCGAGCTTTGCTATTATAGTTGGATCTTATGTTTCTCCTCCCCCTCTTCTCTCTTGTAATGAATTGAGTTTCCCCTTTGAAGTAATCTTATCGAATTGAGTCTTTAAAGATTTGAGAACACTTGATGTATGTATTGCCGTGCATATCTGTGGTGACAATGGGATACCATGTGATTCACTTGATGTATGTTTTGGTGATCAACTTGCGGGTTCCGCCCATGAACCTATGCATAAGGGTTGGCACACGTTTTCGTCGTGATTCTCCGGTAGAACTTTGGGGCACTCTTTGAGGTCCTTTGTGTTGGTTGAATAGATGAATCTGAGATTGTGTGACGCATATCGTATAATCATACCCACGGATACTTGAGGTGACATTGGAGTATCTAGGTGACATTAGGGTTTTGGTTGATTTGTGTCTTAAGGTGTTATTCTAGTACGAACTCTTGGGCTGTTTGTGACACTTATAGGAATAGCCCAATGGATTGATTGGAAAGAATAACTTTGAGGTGGTTTCGTACCCTACCATAATCTCTTCGTTTGTTCTCCGCTATTAGTGACTTTGGAGTGATTCTTTGTTGCATGTTGAGGGATAGTTATATGATCCAATTATGTTATTATTGTTGAGAGGACTTGCACTAGTGAAAGTATGAACCCTAGGCATTATTTCCTATCATTGCAATACCGTTTATGCTCACTTTTATCACTTGCTACCTTGCTGTTTTTATAATTTCAGATTACAAATACCTTTATCTACTATCCATATACCACTTGTATCACCATCTCTTCGCCGAACTAGTGCACCTATACAATTTACCATTGTACTGGGTGTGTTGGGGACACAAGAGACTCTTTGTTATTTGGTTGCAGGGTTGCTTGAGAGAGACCATCTTCATCCTATGCCTCCTACGGATTGATAAACCTTAGGTCATCCACTTGAGGGAAATTTGCTACTGTCCTACAAACATCTGCACTTGGAGGCCCAACAATGTCTACAGGAAGAAGGTTGTGTAGTAGACATCATGCTCTTTTCTGGCGCCGTTGCCGGGGACGTTAGCGCTTGAAGGTATATCTTTAGATCTTGCAATCGAGTCTTTTAGTTTCTTGTTTTATCACTAGTTTAGTTTGTAAAAGAAAATTAAAAAATGGAATTTAGTTTGCCTCACACGCTTCATCTTTTTAATATCTTTCGTGAGTATGATGGAAAGGATAATTGTGCTCAAGTGCTAGAAGAAGAAATCTATAAAATGTTTTACACTAAACATTTGAATGATGAGCATGATTGCAATGGTGTTAGTATGAATTCCTTGAATATCTATGATGCTAATGATATGCAAAGCCACAAGCTTGGGGAAGCTATGTTTGATGAAGATGATATTTTTTGTCCCCCAAGTTTTGATGAGCAAATCTACTATGATGGAAGCATGCCTCCTATCTATGATGATTATTGTGATGACACGTATGCTTTAAAGAATAATTATAACCATGAAACTTGTCATCTTGGTCTTAATTTTCAATCACATGATAGTTATTTTGTTGAGTTTGCTCCCACTACTATTCATGAGAAGAAATTTGCTTATGTGGAGAGTAATAAAAATTCTATGCTTGTAGATCATGAAAAGAATGCTTTAGGTGCTGGTTATAATGTTGAATTCATTCATGATGCTACTGAAAATTATTATGAGGGAGGAATATATGCTTGTAGGAATTGCAATAATATCAAGTTTCCTCTCTATGTGCTTAAATTTTTGAAGTTTTGCTTCCTTTACCTTCCTATGCTAGTTGATTATTGTTCCCACAAGTTGTTTACTCACAAAATCCCTATGCATAGGAAGTGGGTTAGGCTTAAATGTGCTAGTCATATTCTTCATGATGCTCTCTTTATGTTTCAATTATTGTCCTTTATGTGAGCATCATTGAAATCATCATGCCTAGCTAGGGGCGTTAAACGATAGCGCTTGTTGGGAGGCAACCCAATCCTATTATTGTTATTTACTTTTTACTCCTGTTTAGTAATAAATAATTCATCTAGCCTCTGTTTAGATGTGGTTTTATGCTTTTAATTAGTGTTTGTGCCAAGTAGAACCTTTGGGAAGACTTTGGGAAAGTCTTGTTGATCATGCTGTAAAAAACAGAAACTTTAGCGGTCACGAGAACTGCTGTAATATTTTATTAGAGAGTGACATTTAGTTAATTATTTTTGCAGATGATTAATAGACAAATTCCTCAAGTCCAGAAATTTATTTGATAATTTTATGAGTTCCAGAAGTATACGTTTGATTCAGATTACTACAGACTGTTCTGTTTTTGACAGATTCTGTTTTCTATGTGTTGTTTGCTTATTTTGATGAACCTATGAGTAGCATCGGAGGGTATGAACCATAGGTAAGTTGTAATACAGTAGATATTACACCAATATGAATTTAGAATGAGTTCATTACAGTACCTTATGATGGTGATTTGCTTTATTATACTAACGGAGCTTACGAGTTTTCTGTTAAGTTTTGTGTTGTGAAGTTTTCAAGTTTTGGGTAAAGATTGGATGGACTATGGAATAAGGAGTGGCAAGAGCCTAATATTTGGGATGACCAAGGCACCCCAAGGTAATATTCAAGGACAACCAAGAGCCTAAGCTTGGGCATCCCCTCTTTCGTCTTCGTTCATCGGTAACTTTACTTGGAGCTATATTTTTATTCACCACATGATATGTGTTTTGCTTGGAGCGTCAATTTATTTTGTTAAGATTTGCTTGCTGTTATTTAGAACAATGTGTTGCATCTTTTATTTCAATATAAAAGTGGCAATGATAGCCTTTACTATGCCTATTTTAGAAGTCCACATGTTGCTGTTTGAAAAGAGAAAGTTTACCGCTGTTGCAATAATTCCCTAGAAAAGTCAGAATGTGATAAAATGTTGAAACCTTTTGCATATTAAGATCTGATAAATTTACTACAGTGGGAATTTTCTTTCATAATTTTTGGAGCTAGGGAAGTGTATATGTTGCTGCATTCTTTACAGACTGTCCTGTTTAGGCAGATTGCTGTTATGTTTGCATTGTTTGCATATGTTTGCGTCTTTAATGATTCTATTTGAGGATAGGACTATTAAATATGCAGAGGCATTTAGTATTAAATGTTTAATAATAATTTTTGTGATTTGCTACAGTATAGGATGATAAGGTTTTTTCATTGATTTATACTAACTTATCTCACGAGTCCTTGTTGAGTTTTGTGTGGATGAAGCTTTTGAGATTTAGGGAGACCGTGATATGAGAGGAATTAAGGAGACACAAAAGCTCAAGCTTGGGGATGCCCAAGGCATACCAAGATAATATTTCAAGAAGTCTCAAGCGTCTAAGCTTGGGGATGCCCTAGTTGGCATCCCACCTTTCTTCTTCAACAACTATCCGTTAGTTTCGGTTGATCCTAAGTTTTTGCTTCTTCACATGATGTTTGCCATTCTTAGAATGTCATTTTATTTTGCTTTGCTTGCTGTTTTAATAGAATGCCAAGATCTGAAATTATTAAATGTTAGAGAGTCTTCACATAGTTGCATAATTATTCGACTACTCATTGATCTTCACTTATATCTTTCGGAGTAGTTTGTCGTTTGCTCTAGTGCTTCACTTATATCTTTTAGAGCATGGTGGTAGTTTTATTTTGAAGAAATAGATAAACTCTCATGATTCACTTAGATTATTTTGAGAGTCTTAAATAGCATGGTAATTTGCTTCAAATCCTAATATGCTAGGTATACAAGATTAGTAAAAACTTTCATATAGAGTATTGAATACTAAGAGAAGTTTGATGCTTGATGATTGTTTTGAGATATGGAGGTAATAATATCAAAGTCATGCTAGTTGAGTAGTTGTGAAATTGAGAAATACTTGTGTTGAAGTTTGCAAGTCCCGTAGCATGCACGTATGGTAAACATTGTGTAACAAATTTGAAACATGAGGTGTTATTTGATTGTCCTCCTTATGAGTGGCGGTCGGGGACGAGCAACGGTCTTTTCCTACCAATCTACCCCCCTAGGAGCATGCGCGTAGTGCCGAGGTTTTTGATGACTTGTAGATTTTTGCAATAAGTATGTGAGTTCTTTATGACTAATGTTGAGTCCATGGATTATACGCACTCTCACCCTTCCATCCTTGCTAGCCTCTTCGGTACCGTGCATTGCCCTTTCTCACATTGAGAGTTGGCGCAAACTTCGTCGGTGCATCCAAACCCCGTGATATGATACGCTCTTTCACACATAAACCTCCTTATACCTTCCTCAAAACAGCCACCATACCTACCTATTATGGCATTTCCATAGCCATTCCGAGATATATTTCCATGCAACTTTCCATCATTCCGTTCATCATGACACATTCATCATTGTCATATTGCTTAGCATGATCATGTAGTTGACATAGTATTTGTGGCAAAGCCACCGTTCATAATTCTTTCATACATGTCACTCTTGGTTCATTGCATATCCCGGTACACCGCCGGAGGCATTCATGTAGAGTCATATTTGTTCTAGTATCGAGTTGTAATCATTGAGTTGTAAATAAATAGAAGTGTGATGATCATCATTATTAGAGCATTGTCCCAAGTGAGGAATAAATAAATAAAAAGAAAGGCCATAAAAAAGGGAAGGCCCAAAAAAAGAAAAAAAGAGAAGGCCCAAAAAATGAGAGAAAAAGAGAGAAGGGACAATGTTACTATCCTTTTACCACACTTGTGCTTCAAAGTAACACCATGATCTTCATAGTAGAGAGTCTCTCATGTTATCACTTTCATATACTAGTGGGAATTTTTCATTATAGAACTTGGCTTGTATATTCCAACAATGGGCCTCCTCAAGTGCCCTAGGTCTTTGTGAGCAAGCAAGTTGGATGCACACCCACTTATTTTCTTTTGTTGAGCTTTCATACATTTATAGATCTAGTGCATCCGTTGCATGGCAATCCCTACTCCTTGCATTAACATCAATCGATGGGCATCTCCGTAGCCCATTGATTAGCTTCGTTGATGTGAGACTTTATCCTTTTTGTCTTCTCCACATAACCCCTCTCATTATATTCTATTCCACCCATAGTGCTATATCCATGGCTCGCGCTCATGTATTGCGTGAATGTTTATGAGTTTGAGATTACTAAAGTATGAAACAATTGCTTGGCTTGTCATCGGGGTTGTGCATGATGAGAGCATTCTTGTGTGACGAAAATGAAACATGACTAAACTATATGATTTTGTAGGGATGAACTTTCTTTGGCCATGTTATTTTGAGAAGAAATAATTGCTTAGGTAGTATGCTTGAAGTATTATCATTTTTATGTCAATATGAACTTTTGTCTTGAATCTTTCGGATCTGAATATTCATACCACAATTAAGAAGAATCACATTGAAATTATGATAAGTAGCACTCCGCATCAAAAATTCTGTTTTTATCATTTACCTACTCGAGGACGAGCAGGAAT
Organism: Triticum aestivum; assembly: GCF_018294505.1. Classification (NCBI taxonomy): domain Eukaryota; kingdom Viridiplantae; phylum Streptophyta; class Magnoliopsida; order Poales; family Poaceae; genus Triticum; species Triticum aestivum. The sequence continues at coordinate 212,944,252 of NC_057809.1, forward strand.
TAAGCTTGGGGATGCTTGATACGTCTCCAACGTATCTCTAATTTTTGATTGCTCCATGCTATGTTATCTACTGTTTTGGGAAATATTGGGCTTTATTATCCACTTTTATATTATTTTTGGGACTAACCTATTAACTAGAGGACCAGGCCAGAATTGCTATTTTTTTGCCTATTTCAGTGTTTCAAAGATAAGGAATATCAAATGGAGTCGAAACGGAACGAAATCAACTAGAGAAGTTATTTTTGGAAGGAAATCTACCGGATGGACTTGGACCCCACACCAGGAGCCAAGGGAGCTGCTCACAAGGGTGGGGGCGCCCCCTACCTCGTGGGGCCCCCGAAGTTCCACCGACGTACTTCCTGCACCCATATATACCTACGTATCCTAAAACTTCTAGAACAGACAATAGATCGGGAGTTCCACTGCCAGAAGCCTCCATAGCCATCGAAAACCATTCTAGACCCGTTCCGGCACCCTGCCGGAGGGGGCAATCCCTCTCCGGTGGCCATCTTCATCATCCTGGTGCTCTCCATGACGAGGAGGGAGTAGTTCTCCCTCAGGGCTGAGGGTATGTACCAGTAGCTATGTGTTTGATCTCTCTCTCTCTCTCGTGTTCTTGATTTGGCATGATCTTGATGTATCGCGAGCTTTGCTATTATAGTTGGATCTTATGTTTCTCCCACCCCCCTCTTCTCTCTTGTAATGAATTGAGTTTCCCCTTTGAAGTAATCTTATCGGATTGAGTCTTTAAAGATTTGAGAACACTTGATATATGTTTTGGTGATCAACTTGCGGGTTCCGCCCATGAACCTATGCATAAGGGTTGGCACACGTTTTCGTCGTGATTCTTCGGTAGAACTTTGGGGCACTCTTTGAGGTCCTTTGTGTTGGTTGAATAGATGAATCTGAGATTGTGTGACGCATATCGTATAATCATACCCACGGATACTTGAGGTGACATTGGAGTATCTAGGTGACATTAGGGTTTTGGTTGATTTGTGTCTTAAGGTGTTATTCTAGTACGAACTCTTGGGCTGTTTGTGACACTTATAGGAATAGCCCAATGGATTGATTGGAAAGAATAACTTTGAGGTGGTTTTGTACCCTACCATAATCTCTTCGTTTGTTCTCCGCTATTAGTGACTTTGGAGTGACTCTTTGTTGCATGTTGAGGGATAGTTATATGATCCAATTATGTTATTATTGTTGAGAGGACTTGCACTAGTGAAAGTATGAACCCTAGGCATTATTTCCTATCATTGCAATACTGTTTATGCTCACTTTTATCACTTGCTACCTTGCTGTTTTTATAATTTCAGATTACAAATACCTTTATCTACTATCCATATACCACTTGTATCACCATCTCTTCGCCGAACTAGTGCACCTATACAATTTACCATTGTACTGGGTGTGTTGGGGACACAAGAGACTCTTTGTTATTTGGTTGCAGGGTTGCTTGAGAGAGACCATCTTCATCCTATGCCTCCTACGGATTGATAAACCTTAGGTCATCCACTTGAGGGAAATTTGCTACTGTCCTACAAACATCTGCACTTGGAGGCCCAACAACGTCTACAGGAAGAAGGTTGTGTAGTAGACATCATGCTCTTTTCTGGCACCGTTGCCGGGGACGTTAGCGCTTGAAGGTATATCTTTAGATCTTGCAATCGAGTCTTTTAGTTTCTTGTTTTATCACTAGTTTAGTTTGTAAAAGAAAATTAAAAAATGGAATTTAGTTTGCCTCACATGCTTCATCTTTTTAATATCTTTCGTGAGTATGATGGAAAGGATAATTGTGCTCAAGTGCTAGAAGAAGAAATCTATAAAATGTTTTACACTAAATATTTGAATGATGAGCATGATTGCAATGTTGTTAGTATGAATTCCTTGAATATCTATGATGCTAATGATATGCAAAGCCACAAGCTTGGGGAAGCTATGTTTGATGAAGATGATATTTTTTGTCCCCCAAGTTTTGATGAGCAAATCTACTATGATGGAAGCATGCCTCCTATCTATGATGATTATTGTGATGACACGTATGCTTTAAAGAATAATTATAACCATGAAACTTGTCATCTTGGTCTTAATTTTCAATCACATGATAGTTATTTTGTTGAGTTTGCTCCCACTACTATTCATGAGAAGAAATTTGCTTATGTGGAGAGTAATAAAAATTCTATGCTTGTAGATCATGAAAAGAAAGCTTTAGGTGCTGGTTATATTGTTGAATTCATTCACCGACTACAATCCTTATGACTCTGCTCGTCTTATGAGGAAGCGCTTCTGGACTGCCAGCCAGGCCAATTTCTATTCTTCACTGCTTTTCAACAAGGACAAAATCTTCTACCATGAACATATTCCTCATGTGGACATGGAATCATTGCCTTGTTTCACTACTATGCTCAGTGTGCTTCATGACGCAGGCCTCCTCAACTTTTGCTCTGACATTGTTGATTGGAATGAAGAGCTCATTCTTCAGTTCTATGTGACACTGCACATCACCGGTGATCCTAAAGACATCAACACCTGGGTCTTGGACTGGATGACTGATAATACTCGTTATAAGGCACCGACCTCTGAATTGCTTCACGACCTACCCATCAGTCCACCCAGTGAAGGAGCTCGCTGCCTGTACCAAGAACCTGAACTCACTGCTCACTACATGCAAGTATTAATGAAGTCTCTAAAGCCCGGTCAAGCCCCAAGGACCAAATTCCTCATAAAGGACTTACTCTATGTGCCCAGAACAGTCTATCGCATTCTGAAGAGGACAATGAGTCCCATTAAAGGCCACGACTCATCTGATGAGGAAATAGTTGGCATCATGAAGAATCTGCTATTCAACATCATTCATAGCATTCCAATCAATTATTATGATTTCTTCATGAGGACTCTGGCAAATGTTGCACTCTCTCCATTGGAGTTGAAGCCTTATGCTCCTTGGATTATGAGATTCCTCAGAACAAGGTCTCCACTCAACTACAAGGCTTATTTTTAGAATCACCTCAGCTATCTGCCCCTGATTGAAGTCCTCAAGCAGACTTTTACTTCAACTGATGAAAAGGGCAAGACACCTCTTGTCATTGATGAAGGCATTCGTCCATTGGATGGTCAGTTTTGCAAAGCTGCATCTTACTCCACCAATGATGACTCTGCCACTCATGATTCTGCTTTCAATGCACCCAAGTCTACTCCTCAAGCCACAGCTCCACGTGTGATGACTGACCGTGAGCTGCTTCTTAGTCTTCACCAGAAGGTGGATTGAAATCATAAATGGGTTAAGCGTCAGTTTGGTTCTATTCTTCACAACATGACTGCTACACATAATGCAGTGAAGAAAAACCATTACTACCTCCATGAAGTCTTCGGTCGCACCTGAGCTGTCCTATCACATCTGTATGGTGAAGAAGATCTGAAGAAAATGGGTCTCAAGGAAGATTTTGACTAGTCTTCACCTCCTCCGAAGAAATTCAAGAAGGTCAAGGTTCCTACCTTGGTGGCCAGCTCCTATTCTTCATCCCGTGACACCGACGAGTATGAAGACTTGGACGACACTGCGGCAGGCCCTACAACAACAAATGACCCGAACAACGCTGGCGCTCCTCCATCAACTTGATATTCTTCATGGGCGTTAGTCCTCATTTTTTATCCTTTTGGTCATTCGATGACTAAGGGGGGGGGGGATTTGAGTTAGTATTCAAGCGGGTCTACTTATATGGGCGTTTTTTCTAAGTTACAACTCTCGTTCTTTTGAAGAATTTGCTGGATCGAGTTGTAATCTTAAACTCTATGGTGGCCTAATACTTTTGTTGTGCCTTCCTGCATGCTTATTCCTCATTAATGTTAATGCACACATGTTGAATTACATCAGTGACCATATTTCATCATGCATTTCAAATTCTTCATATTATATGTCAATGCATGTATGGATTACAAGATATAGGGGGGAGATCTCCATGATTCTACTCTTCAAGTGTGCATTGCTTCAAAAGCAAATTCCTTGCTATGCACATCTTCAGGGGGAGTTCTTCTATATCTTGCAATCAAATTCCTCAATTCCAGTATTTACACTTCATGTGTTTATCCCCGTTGAAAACTTAACCAATATTGTCATTAATCACCAAAAAGGGGGAGATTGTAAGTGCATCTAGTGCCCCTTAGTGATTTTGGTGTATTGAAGACTTATAGGTTAAGGGACTAATGTGTTTATGAGCGTACACATGTCCATAAGTCTATGAGGAGTTTGATATTTACAGAGAAAGTCAACCCCTAAAAATGAAGTTCTTCGACTGAAGACTTTGGATTTCTGAAGACTTTCTGAAGACTTTGAAAGTGAAGAAATTGGTGCAATCCTGAAGACTTGGTATTCATTCGAGGAACATGAAGCATGCAGACTTTTGTTTTCGTAGTTTCATTTTCTCTTTCTTGAGTCATAGGAAACATCGTACTGTTAAAGGGGGTCGAGCAAATACTAAGGAAAAATTTCCATGTGATGCTCAACTCAAATCCTACATCTACCAATCCCTTCGAGTGAAGCCATTGGAAATCTCATACAGCTCAGTCAATTTATTCAGTGACAGCGAAGAAGTTCTTCTGGTCTCTGAGGAATTTGTTCTGACTGAGGAGTTAGGAATTCGCTAGTACGGATTGCCTACACAGTGATGAACATGATAGCCCTGAGGATTTTTCTACCCAAAATTCCGACCGTTACTGTGCTATGCGCCAGCTGTCCCAAAATATCTACCCACCTAACAGTCATATCATTGAAGGGCATTTATATCTTATCATGTCGGGCTGCTCCCTAGGCTATAAATAACCGTCCCCTACAACCACTAGCTGGTTGGCTGCTCCGAGAGAAACTGAAACTTGCCATTTCAGAGCATCCCATCCTCCGGGGACTTCGAGTGAAAATCATCAAGTGAGGAAAACCCAAACCCAAACACCTACAAACCCCAAGTGATTGAGCATCAATGAAGAGATTGATCATGCATGGATCCGACGCTTGTTACCTTTGAAGACTGTGCATCTTCCAGACGGTTAGGCGTCATGGTCTAGAGCATCCAAGATGAAATTGTGGATCGCCGAGTGACCAAGTCTGTGAAGGTTTGGAAGTCACCTGAAGACTTACCATGAGTGATTGGGCGAGCTCTATGTGACCTTAGCTCAAGGGGAATATGGTGAGGACTAAGTGTTCTGGACTGCATGTGCAGAACTGGGTGTCCGAGACTGTGTGTCCTCAGGTTTAAATACCTAGCCGCCCTAACCAGACGTACAACTGTCACAATAGTTGGAACTGGTCTACCAAATCATTGTCTTCACCAAGCTACCTGGTTCCATTTCCTCAACCCTTTCATTTCCTCATTTCTGTGTTGTGTAGTTGTTCATATCTGTTCGAAGACTTTGTCTGAAGACTTTCTCAATTTCCTCAGTTCAATTTCTTCAGTCTGTTTGTGTTCATCCAGTGTTATCCTGTGTTTACACTTTCTGTACTCTGTGCTTGTTTTTTATTTCATCATGAAGACCATGCTCATGTTTGTTATGTTTACTTCTGAGTACTTATTCCGCTGCAAGTAGCTCTTCACTCAGGAATTTCCTCACCCTGAAATTCCTCAGTGAAGATTTCATATAAATCGCCTATTCACCCCCCTCTAGTCGATATAACGCACTTTCAATTTTCCTCTTCCTTGGGACTGAGGGGACGCCAGTTGAGGCGCTTCTTTAAAGGAGCACTAGAAAATTCAGGGAGACCATGCCGAACTGGGTCCAGCAGCGGGATGTCATCCATGTAGAAACATTCCGAAGACCATTGTGGGTATACCTCTTTGGGAGTTCCGATGAGGTATTCGGATCCGGCTATACGCCATACTTCGGCACCACCCACTTCAAATATGGAACCTCCTCGATGGCGGGGAACGAGGCAAAAGAACTTCCTCCATAATTCAAAATAGGCCTCTATGCCTAAGAATAGCTCGCAGAGAGCAACGAAACCTGAGATGTGTAGAATCGAACCTGGGGTAAGGTTGTGCAGTTGGATGCTGTAAAATTCCAATAACCCCCTGAGAAAGGGATGGATTGGAAATCCTAGGCACCGCAACAGGAATGGGACGAAGCACACCCTCTCCTCCTTATTGGGGTTGGGGAAGGTCTCAGCTATCATGTCGTTGCCAATTGAGGCCAATCCTGCTCAAGCAGAGACTAGATCCGCGAGAGGAAGGTAGCCCTGTATCTGGAGCCGACTCAGCTGAAGATGAGGAACAGAACAGCTCTGCCAGTCCCCCTCTTGAGGGCCATCGGGGCGTGAAGAGGAGCCTGGGGCACCAGTCATGCTGGAAAGCTTTGTTCGTGGCTAACCTCGACGGTTTCCCTTTTGCGTGATGTGAGATGGCATTAGGAGATCTACATCTCCTTATATAGATGTCGTCTGAGCATGGTGAGGGGCTTATTTGCAAAAAAATCATGGACCGCTCATATTCGCCCGACGCGCGGAAATCGAAGCATCAACAGGGGGGAACCGTAAAAGACAGAAACATCAAGGTTATCACCGGACTGTCGTTGGTCTGAATTATAATGAAGAACCCGCCTTGCAAAGCCAAAGACATGAGCCGGATACTACGTCGTCATTGAAGGCAAGTTCGGGGGCTACTGAGGGAGTCCTAGATTATGGGATCCTCAGGTGTCCGGGCCATGTAGCATGGGCCGGACTGATGGGCCGTGAAGATACAAGATAGAAGGCCTTCACCCGTGTCCGGATGGGACTCTCCTTTGCGTGGGTGGAAAGTTTGGCGTCCGGATGTATGATTTCCTTTCTCTGTAAACTGACTCTATACAACCCTAGGCCCCTCCGGTGTCTATATAAACCAGAGGGTTTAGTCCATAGAGGCTATCAGAATTTACATAAGCTAGACATCTAGGGTTTAGCCATTACGATCTCGAGGTAGATCAACTCTTGTAACCTCTATACTCATAAAGATCAATCAAATAGGAAGTAGGGTATTACCTCCATTAAGAGGGACCGAACTTGGGTAAACATCGTGTCCCCTTTGTCTCCTGTTACCTTTGATCCTCAGACGCACTGTTCTGGACCCCCTGCCCGAGATCGGTCGGTTTTGACACCGACACCCGTCAACTCGCAGAACGAGTAGAAGCTTGCTTAGTACGCCGTCTCCCCCACCCATGGGTGTGGTGGCTCGCAGGATGAGGTGAAGCTTGCTTACTACGCCTTACACCCGCTCCCTCGCCCACGCGCGCGGTGGCTCGCAGGACAAGGAGAAAATTTTACTACTCCCTCCGTTTACTCCTCGTCCCTACCTTGGTTAGAGAGATCACCATATTGTTTGAAATATTTGTCCTTTATTAGATTTCAATATGAACTACTAGTACATACTCCAAACACTGATGTATATAGATGTATTTTAGAGTGTAGATTCACTCATTTTGCTCTGTATGGAAACAGACATAATAGTACGCACTCTCCCTCGCCCCGCGACCCTCGCCCACGTGGTGGACGTGCAACAATTCATTCGGTCTCAAATAGCCAGAACGATATATACTGCAGTACCATTATTGCTCGACTTCCCAAAGAGGCGAAGAGCCAAGCGCAAGGTTAATATTTTGGAGATGCCAAGCGCAAGGTTTATAGGAGAACGAGTAGTAGTAGTACTAGTAGTACGTACCAGTGGTACATACTATACGAGGAAGAAGGCAACAAGATGTATGTTTTGCGTGACAGTGTCTTATTATAGGACATGCTAGACCTAGTGGACCTTATTATTGCAACGGGACTACTCCCTATCATAGATGGCACAATTCAGAGTGGTGGGTAGCGGGCATAATTCGGAGCTGCTTAGTCTTAAACCCCATGAAGAAGTCCCATCAAAAGGAATAGCAATCCTCTACACGTGCTCCTATGTAAAATGGGTAAATGAGATAAAAAGATGAAGAAACAAACTAATAAAAAAATCACCAGCCTTAGATCCAGCCCTACTGTATCAGTGAATGATATTTCTGCATCGTGATTGACATGGCTATATTATTAACCATGCTATGGCGGTAGAAGCGGATTTTTATTTATTCGTGGAGGTAGCAGCGGATGGATATTCAACGAGGAGAGAAATGATGGCTGCTTCCTCAGTCAAACATAGAGAAAGGTGGGCCTCATGATTTCACGGCTCATTAGTCATTATTACTGCCTATACTCTTTGCCCATATATAATAACCGCGTGGTAGTATAGTAGTGGTCTATACTTTTAATAACCATGCTCGAAGAGAAGAGGTGCGCGCATCCACGCACGTAGTTTACTAGTAGCACTCTTTGCGTCTTTTGCGTCTTCCCCAACCACACACGTGACACGGTGGAGCTCAGTTCTGTAAGATGATGCAGCCCACATGATAATTTGACGCGTCTAGTAGTAGTTACTCACTTATAAATAATGGAGGGTCGAGAACCACGCATGAACGGTGCCGCATCATTTATAAATAAAGTTTTCTTTCTTCAGTGGCACATATGCAATATAAATAGGTTCATATGGAGAGAAAAGGAAACCGCTCCACTCTATACATAGCAAGGATGAGCCTACATGGTTGCTTGCTGGGGTTGCTCTCTTCACACTCTCTCGCACAAAACGACAGTGGCCACATCTCTAACATCCGAGCGGATCACTTCCACCGGGGGAAGTGGTGGATGCTTAGTGTAGATGCGGTCGCCGTCGCCAACAGTGAAAACCCACCGTCGGCACGTCCCGATCAGGGGTCCCCGCCATTCTCTCTCACAAAGCAGGTGAGGTTGCCTTCGTCCCTTGCTCACTGCCGCAACGTGGGCAGTTGCCGCCTCCCGCCGCCCTCCTCTAGGTTGAGGTATGTCCCGACATCCCTCAGGTACAACTTCCTTACAGCCAGCTTGCACCATTGCCCCAACTGCCCACATCACTCCATGTGGATATTTCACTACTTCTTTGCCCCACACATACCTCTACTGGCTTCTACGTACTGTATTTGTGATGAGTTTATGTCTCATCAACTAATCCCAGTAATCTTATTCTAATCATGCTTCTCCAATTTCTTTTCCACAGGGATGCTCATCTCGATTTTGGTGAAACTGCACAAAATGATCCGATGGTCAAAGGGTTGCAAACTTCATTTCTTGGGAAGCTTCAACGTTGCCAGCAAACTAAAGCCTGGTCAGGGTTTACGGTTCAAGGGCTAGGGACTGCATGGATCGTTTTTTTCTTTACTTGTATCTGTTCCAAAATAAGTGTCAACTTTAGTAGTAGTACAACTTTGTACTAAAGTTTGCATAAAGTTGAGACACTTATTTTGGAATGGAGGGAGTACATATTGGCTATGATCTGTCAACCATTGAGATGCAACATCATGCATGTTAGTCTCCTTTGTATTTGATGAAATGTTGCAACGGGGCAACCTTGGACGCAATATACATGAAACAAAAGCTGGAAGCTTCACAACATTGTACAAATTTATCTCGCTGAGAAACTACAGTACATACTATACTAGTACTATGTAAAGACTTAGGTGTCGCATGGTGTCCAGAATATATGGTGATAGTGTGAGGTGGGCCATGTAATCACTGAGCCTGCGTGTTTTCATTGCTTTCACACTCCTCCGTTGTAAGAATGGAGAAAATTGTAATCTAGTACCTCCTTTCACCGAAGCGTGGGGCATCCAGCAGTCGTACCACCTTAGTACTAATGACCAATGAGCCTTCAAATCACATAGACCCATTAGTAAGTTGGATGGACGAAGCAACCATCACTCTTGAATCTGCTTCTTCCTTCAACGCAGGCGCCAGTGAGAGGTCGCGCCCGCTCTGCCCGGGCATGAATGCGGCACCGATTCTTTGGAGCGGCATTAATCGTTTCGGGCGGGAAGCGCGCGTGGGTGATGGAGGGGCTTTGGGTGGGCCAGGCTAGTCAGGAGCGGGCGTGGCAGCTATCCCGACGAGACGCCCAGAAACAAGAGGATGCACCGACTCTCACAGCTAAATCGTACACTACACACCATCTCTCTGCAGGAGTAGGTCGATGTGTCGCTCTCTCTAACACACACATGCTGTTAAACACACACACACACACACACGCGCGCGTGCACACGCACACACAGGTTCATAGAATAGGAATATCGTGCGAGTGCGAAGCCACAGGAAGTGAGATACAAATGGAGTATGTACAAGAAGAGAAGAGGTGACGAATATTTCATCAAACCTGGACCGAGGACTAGTACTTCCTCCGTCTAGGTGTTAAGTCATCTTACGAAAATCAGATATTCCCAAAATGTGTAGGCCTCGTCCATTAACTTCGCATCTCAATCCCCTCATGTCCTTGTTACTAGCATTATCTCCCCAGGAAACCCAATTCATGGAGCGCAACTACGCGTTGATCAGTCAAGAAATCAAAGTCGGCTTGCATGCGAGTTAATACGTGGCCCTGCATGGTAGCTAAAACGGCATCTCTTAGTTGTTGTGATTAATTGTTGCGTTTAGAGATAGAAATCAGGGCTTTGATTGGAGGAAGGACTAGTCAAGTTTCTCCTTCTCCTCCAATCTACTTGCACCTTGGTCCAGCTGCACCTTCTAACGTGACTTACACCTAAACGGAGGGAGTAGTACGAGATATGGTGGCAAACCGACTTAGGTCGAATACAAGTGCCCAGAATTATTGGAAGAGAGAAAAGTGTACAAACTAAATAACTAAAAGAGTAAAATGCATTATGGCCATTGAAATTATCATATAAGTTCACTTTGGTCACTGTACTCAAGAATACAGTCGATATGGTCACTATATACGTGATGAGGTGATTATACGGTCACTGCGAGATTGTATAGCTCTGTACTCATCCATTTTGGCCGGTCAAAGAATTCTCCTGGCGCCTAGTCAGATCAGTTTTCTCTCTCTGTCATGCGGGTCCTACCTGTCATCGGGTGGAAGAAAGAAGTTGAACGAAAATAAAAATAAGCACGGGGGCATGGTTCGAACCCTAGCCCTCACGCTTTGTACGGGCAAAAAGGCTAACCAGCTACACCAACCTCCAGTTGTGATTAACTAGTGGAAAATATAGTTTTCTACCTTTAGTAGTGGCACACGCATGCAGCACGCAGCTTGCAGTGCATGCACCCGCACTAGCACAGACTCAAGTCGCACGCTGGCCTCTATTGCCACAAGTTCGTGCAGTACCTTGCCTGTTGTTCGTCGTTCCCATTGTTGACCCTGCCACGTGAGGTCGTCGACCCATTGCTCTACCACGACGCCAAGTTCGAGCTCTCGCTGCTTGTGGCACAACGCATCGAACTCCATCTGTGTGAGATGACATGGCCATCAATGATTATTATGATGACACGCACACTAGGTCGCTCTACTCGCCTTGTGCGCACGATTGCCGTGCGACTGCCGAAGTATGACCCTACGGCCTCAACTTTGTTGCCGGTCACCAATGTGTGCGTGTTGTGTGCTAACTAGTGTGTGTCTGCCCGCTGCATGCTAGTGTGTGAGTGCATGCAGGCATATTGTTTGCATGTTATAATAAGGATTCACTTAAAATAGTACGTGAGCAAACAGAGGGATCAATTGGACAGTGTTCACGAGCAGTAGAGAGATGTGTGAGGTAAGATACACCGCTGGTGCTTTTAATTTTTCTTATTAATTTGTTTGTGTTCACCCTCTGACTGGTGAGACCCAACGTACTATGTGGAGATAGGTAAGGTGACTAAGGCTGCATTATTTTTGTACTACCAACACTACTTTAAATCCCAAAAGACCTTACCACCAAAGCCACATGGCACGATTATGATTTACATCCCAATGACTCCCACACAAAAAAACACTACATACTTGTCACACGAATGCAGGAATGTATAAAAGGTTATTTTCCTCTCGTTAAACATAATGGGAGGGTGGTGTAGCTGGTTAGCCTGTTCGCTCATCAAACTTGAGGTCTCGGGTTCGATAACCATACTTGAGCATAATTTTGTTGTTTTCTAGGGTTTGCACTCTTCACACACTCTCTCCACTATATATATACACGCTGGAGCCTCAGCGCTTGTAGTTGCTCTCTACACACACTCTCACCCTCTCCAGATCTAAACAAGACTTCGTTGGCCTCTCTCTCTCTCTCCCCTCACTACTGGTCAAAGAGACGGGAAGGGAAGGAGGCTTAACGCTGTGGCCGTCGGTGAGGTCGGGAATCCACTACCGGCGTAGCTGTTCTCTTTCACCTAGCAGCGGCGCGGGAGGACCTCCGACCCCTTCTTCCTCGCCGCCGTACATAGTGTGGGCAGAACGGCCTCCAGTCGCCCACCGAACCACACCCCAAGAACCTCAAGGTATAATTTACTTATTCCACATGCATTGCTCTAGCTGCATGTGGGCTTTTTCCGCTTCTGCACTCGAATCTAGGTGTTGGATCAAACAAGAAAGTAGTGGGGAAAGTTGTATAGCATGAATCTAGGATGTGGTTCAAAGAGGAAAGGAAGGGGGAAGGTAGTATGGAAAGTTGTATAGCATGAATCTAGGACGTTGTTCAAAGAGGAAAGGAAGGGGAAAGTACTAGTACAGACTGGCTATCCAGCACCTATGTTGGTCGAAAAGGGAAAACAATGACAAACTCAGTACGCATATCTATAATGAACTGATCTTTTTGTTTTGGGGGACAAGGCTGTAGAGTTTGAGCAGGACTAGATTTGCTGCCCTCACATAGGGAAAGGAGTCTAAAAATAACAAAACTGGGACCAACACTAATATGCTCCTTGGTTGTTTGTTCTTTGTTGCAATAGACTGTGCATCACCCCTTTATACATCGGTAGATGCACATGGTGCTTGTGCGTCCACTGTCCCATGCAACTCTTTATCTGTTGTTAATCTAAGGCCCTGTTTGGTTAAAAAGTCCTAGGACTTTCTTTAGTCCCAACTAAAAAGTCCCTAGTCCCTACCTGCTTGGTTTCAGGGACTAAACATGGACTAGAGGTTATTAAATGACATGCTAAAAGACCATGTTACCCCTAGTAATGAACTAATAGAGATAAGGTGCAAAGTGGGGCAGGGGCAACTGTTGGAAAAAGTCCCAAAAAGACTCTCCCTCGGGGTCTTCTTTCTGTCCCAAATGCCCACTTTTAGTCCCTAAAAGTCCCTCCTGTTTGGTTTAGATGGGACTAAAAGGGACTTTTTTAGTCCCTACATCAAAAAGTCCCTGTAAACAAACACCCTCTAATAATGCTGCTGGAAAACTGATGCAATGCCATAGTTAAAAGCAAATTACATGTTTAACGAATTTTATTGTTAATATAATCTCTCTATTAATATGAATCAATGCCACCGTTTGAGAAATGCTACTTTCTTGCTTTCTTTCCCATTTAGATAAGTTAGATGCTTCTTTTTGTTGGCTTCTGTGCCATCCATCGTTATTGACCACTAGTTGTTTCCTTTGCACCTCTGTGTAAACAGGGTTATCTACTTCACCTCATTGCAATTGTGACCTTTTGTTGCACTGCACAAGACACTTTTGTTTTATGAGTGTTTTGTGCAGTTCAACCAAAATGTCACACTGACACCATTGCTTGATTGCTTGATTTTAGTGGAACTGCACAAGAGCAGATCTGACTTCCTATCCGTGTTGGCAAATTTGGTTCAGATCTTCTTCTTGTGAGTTGTTTGAATTCCACGTCATGAGAGGTCAGTACTAGCCTTCTTTCACATGATTGTGTAGTGTGCTTTCATATGTTGTACTACTTATACAGTGATGTTGCTTGATTTTAGTGAACTGCACAAATGGAGACAAGACTTCCAATCTGTATGTGCACCGTAATATCCCATTGAGGTAAGATAAGGATATTTGACAACTATTTGCCTGTATTTTGCCACTTTCATCAGAAAATTAATGTCGTTGTTTAGTACTATACTTGTGCTCCCTAATTGACATGCCAAATCTTATATTGAAGGCGAAGCTTGTCTGTTATTGAACCAAGTAATGAAGGGGAAGAACAAGCAAAATAAAAACAAAAATCAACTCCCAGTGCTGTAATCAAGCACTCGAACTGTGATGACACAAGTAATGATATAATTTTGGATCTTAATTTATTTCTATGGCTGGAACGAGCAATTGTTTTGCCACTGATTTGATGCCACTCTTAATGTAATATATACTTATCTCTACTTGTGCAAACAGGGATCTTCTTTGAAGATAACATATATTTTAGTGGAACTGCACAAGAAGATGTTGGAAACATTAAACTAATCGAGGAGTATATAGTAAGCATGGCAACCACAGTAGATAACAACAGATGGTTCCAGAGAAGTGCTTCATCTGTATGCTCTACACAATAAGCCTCCTGACAAAGGTTGGTACTCACCCATGGATTTCATCCATATGATTGAGCTTTGTCATCTCTATTGGTGTCGTGCTACTGTCTAGATACTGTCATGAGAAAGTGGTATTGTCCTTGAGAAGTGCTTCATCCGTGCTGTTTTAGATATTTCCTTTCCTTTTTTCGAGCAAACATCGATGCTAGCATTTAGTTGCCCTCTTGTCTTGCACAATAGGATCATCCTCCTTGAAGAATAATATGGAGTACGTGAAGTGCCTAGTTCCAATTATGCTAGGATAAAGAAGCCAAGCCTCTCTTCTTAAGAAGGGAGCAGTTGAAGGATGGTTAAATTATTGCCCACAAGAACAAACTAACTTCAGCTCAGAAGGACTCATGGATCTCCATCTTTGTTACTGTGATGGCCAATACAATGTTGTGTTAGGATTCCTTCTGGTGAGTTCCATTTTTTAAATGTGTGATCTGCATGGATCATGTAGTGTAACGCCCCAGATGTAACTTTCCATATTTGTAACTCCAACCCTTGCCATTTCCGGCTAAGTGATATGATATTCCCTCTGTGGTTGGGTTTTTGTCTTCATTTTGCATTTTTTTTTCATGTCATCATGTGCATCTCATTTGCATTTGTGTTCGTCTCATGCATCCGTTCATTTTCCCCGTTGTCTGTTTCTCAATCTAACACTCCCACATTCACCCGGTGCACCCCTCTAATCTTGTTTCATGAGCGGGAGAAAAACGTTCTCGGAATGGGTCTAGATTTGTCGAGTGGCCTTGGTACATCACCAGTAGGCCGCCTGTCAAATTTCGTTCCATTTGGACGTCATTTGATGCCCCAATGGTTAACCAGGTAACTGCAAAGCCTCTCTTTTGTTGCAGCCCAACACCCCTCCAAAACAGCCCACTAACCCATCTAAACCCCCTCCATGCTCTCTGCCGTTGGATCACGATCGTGTGGGCGAAAACCGCACCTCATCTGGACACTCCTAGCTCCCCCTACCTAAATATATGGGTCTCCCCCCGAAAGTTTCGTGGTACAAACCCTAGTCTACCTCCCAGCACGCCACCTCACCACACCGTCGCCTGCAGCCAATCGGACGCTGCCATGCGTCCTCCCCGCACCCCACTTCGTTGTGGCCCACCCGAGCCCGCGTGCAGCCCACCCCGGGCTGAGATGGGCCCGAGCTGCCTCGCACGCCCCGGCTCCCTCGCTCTTCCCCGCCGCCTCGAGCCGCCACTGGGTCGCCGGACGTCGCCATCGCCGCCTGCGCCTCAGCCCTGCCATGCCGGAGCTCCCTCGCCCCTGCGCGCTGCCGCCTCCCTTCTCCACCTCGTCGCCTGCAGCCTTCCCGCACCGCCGACTCAGACCCCGCTGTCGCCCGCGACCTGCACCGCCCTTTCTTCAGGTTCGCCGGCGTCCGACCCCTCCGCCGACGAGCTCCCTGCCGCACCTTCCTTGCTGCCCCGCTCCAGATCCGGTGGATCCCGGACCCGCGCCGCCCTGCCGAGCTCCTTCACCGCCGTCCGCTCATCCCGCGCCCCGGGAGCCTCGTCGGAGCCGCGCTAGGGGCCTCTGCCGTCGCCCTACTCTGCCGTCGGGGACGACCTCGACGCCCCATGGGTCGTGCCACGTCGAAGGCCCAGTGGTGCCAAGGCCGGCCCAGATCAAAGGCCCAGCCTGCCTGCGTCCTCTAACTGGGCCGAGCCCACGTTGAGCTCCAGCCTATTCTTCGCCCCATGCGTCTGATAGCTATCTGACGCCCACCTTGTTTTTTTTTCTGAAATGACTAAGTCCCTTAATTCCAGCATCATATAGGCATTTTGTGAGGGTCATATCTCCATGTGTAATGCTTCGATTCATGCATATGATATATCAAAATGTTCATCTCGTGATGCTCTTCGCGTTAGTGTCATTTAAATGCATGTTACTATCCATATTGGTGCCATTATCATCATTGCAAAAGTGCTATATGATGTTGTCTGTTGGATCTTAGCAGAACTTGATGATTTGTCATTTTCTTTGCATTTTGTGTGTGCATCCTATGCATGATGTCTACATGTTTTATGAGCTCCATCATGCCATCTTTACAGGGGTGCAAGCCTTGTATTTTTGTGATCTATGTGGTGACTAGCACAAGCATGCAAACTGTCAATTCATAGTATAGTTTGCTTTATACTAATCACTTCTTTTGTATTTGTGAAACAGTGGTGCTCAGCTTGATTTCAATGGGAACTGCACAAAATGTTCATGAATACATTGAATCATTCATTTTCACCACAAGAAAGGAGGTGCCAATATGTTCAAGGTGTTGCAACATATAAAGGCAAAATCATACAAGCTACATGCGAATTTGGTTGATTTTGGTGGAACTGCACAAAAATAACAGCTGGTTTATTTAGCACAAGGTGCCATGTCAATGTCTAAACTGATGGCAAACCCTGCCCATTCCACAATCGTAGGCATTTTGGAATAGGAAAACCTTGTCAATGTTTGCTCATTGATGTACGCAAAACAACACGCATTTGACATTTTGGAATGGGACAACCTTGTCAAATTTTGCTCATTGATGTTAGCAAGAAGACATGCGTTTTATATTTACGAATGGGACGCCCTTTGTTGTCAGCAGCATCGATTGATTTTTCTTTATTCTTTAATTGTGAAGTAAATATTGGCTCTGACATGTGAATCGCTGAGATGCATAATCATTGATTGTTTTGAATGTTCCCTATGAATTGCCAGGCTTGTGTGTTTGATTGCAATGTATAGGAACACTAAAAAGCTGCTCAAACTCTTTGTACTCCCTCTGTTCCTTTTTACTTCGCATATTAGATTTCTTTCAAGTCAGTTGATTTTACATTGTGAATGTTCATAATTTTTTCTATAAGATTGGTCAAAGTAGAGATACTTTGACTTCAGACAAAACTTATATGCAGATTAAAAAGGACCAGAGGGAGTACATGTGAAATTGCTGCAAACGAGGTGATCACCCTGGGAATAATGCTAGTACGTATTGTTTTGCATGTTAATCCATTGCCAGTGATACAAGAATTCAAACTAATCGAAGTAAATTCATTCATAAACGGTCGGATTTCATATAAACGTGTTGTATTTCATTACATTTCATAAATTCTTCAACTAAAAAGGGGTGCGCTCGAGGTATATTTAATTAACCGAAGCTACCCACCCGTATCCGGCTGAGCCGAACAGAAGTTTCTTCTCCAGCGCAACTCTCCAAGTCCACGTCACCGCCAAGAAGCTAATCGGCCATCAATGGTCAACTCACCTAGCTTGGCTACAACCGGAGGGTAGCAGTGGTGGCCTTACTTGGACCCAAGCGGCGGTGACCTACCGTGTTCTACTCTTCCTAGTTTTCTGTGTGGCACAGCCTCGTTTGCAGTGGGGCGGGGCCTCGACGGAGGCGGTGATGTCCTCTATCTCGTTGCCAGCAGGGCAGTGCCTCGGCAGAGCGGGGGAAATCCTCCCCCTCATTGCCGGCAGGGCAGGGCCTCGGATGAGCTCGCGATGTCCTCTGCCTCGTTGTTGGCGGGACGGGGCCTGATGTCGCTTGAAGCTACGTCGGTATTTCCCCAAAGAGGAAGGGATGATGCAGCACAGCGGCCGTAGGTACTTCCCTCGGATATGAAACCAAGGTTATCGAACCAGTAGGAGAACCAAGCAACACAATGTAAACAACCCCTGCACACAGATAACAAATCATCGCAACCCGGTGTGTTAAAGGGGTTGTCAATCCCTTTCGGGTAACGGTGCCAGAAAGTGGTGCGTGATGGTAAAATGGTTATAATAGATTGGATAAATAGATTGCAAATAAAATAAATTGCAACAAAGTATTTTTGGGTTTTTGGATTAATATATCTGAAAATAAAAGCAAATAAAAATAGATCGCAAAGGCAAATATATGAGAAAGAAGACCCGGAGGCTGTAGGTTTCACTAGTGGCTTCTCTCGAGAAAAATAGCAAACGGTGGGTGAACAAATTACTGTTGGGCAATTGATAGAACCTCGAATAATTATGACGATATCCAGGAAATAATCATTACATAGGCATCACGTCCAAGATCAGTAGACCGACTCCTTCCTGCATCAACTACTATTACTCCACACATTGACCGCTATCCAGCATGCATCTAGTGTATTATGTTCATGGAGAAACGGAAGTAACGCAATAAGAAGGATGACATGATGTAGACAAGATCTATCTATGTAGAGATAGACCCCATTGTTTTATCCTTAGTAGCAATGATACATGCATCTCATTTCCCTTTCTGTCACTAGGATCAAGCACCGTAAGATCGAACCCACTACAAAGCACCTCTTCCCATTACAAGATAAATAGATCAAGTTGGCCAAACAAAACCCAAATATCGAAGAAGAAATACGCGGCTATAAGCAATCATGCATATAAGAGATCAAAGAAACTCAAATCACTTTCATGGATATAAAAAGATATGACTGATCATAAACTCAAAGTTCATCAGATTCCAACAAACACAACGCAAAAGAGTTACACCATATGGATCTCCAAGAGACCATTGTATTGAGAATCAAGAGAGAGAGGTGAAGCCATCTAGCTACTAATTACGGACCCGAAGGTGTACAAATAACTACTCATGCATCATCAGAGAGGCACCAATGGAGGTGGTGAACCCCATCCAAGATGGTGTCTAGATTGGATCTAGTGGTTCTGGACTCTGCGGTAGTTGGATGAATATTTCGTCGACTCCCCTAGGGTTCTGGGATTTTTGGGGTATTTATAGAGCAAAGAGGCGGTCTGGGGGCACCCGAGGTGGGCACAACCCACCAGGGCGCGCCTGGGCCTCCTGGCGCGCTCTGGTGGGTTGTGCCCCCCTCGGGGCACCCCCCAGGCGCAGCCAGGGCCCGTTGTGTTCCTTCTGGCCCAAAGTTTCAGGGAATTTGGACTCTCTCTGATATTGATTTTTTGTGATGTAGAAGACATGGAAAAAACAGCAACTGGCACTTGGCACTATGTCAATAGGTTAGTACCAAAAAATGATATAAAATGATTATAAAACATCCAAGATTGATAATATAACAGCATGGAACAATCAAAATTTATAGATACATTGGAGACGTATCAGCATCCCCAAGCTTAACTCCTACTCGTCCTCGAGTAGGTAAGTGATAAAAACATAATTTTTTATGTGGAATGCTGCCTAACATGTCATATCATATTTATTTTCTTTATAGCATGGACATTTGGACTTTTAGTTGTTCAAAGCAATATTCTAGTTTTGACATGATAATTTAGATACTCAAGCATATCAGCAAGCAACCATGTCTTTCAAAATATCAACGCTCAAATAAGTTATCCCTAGCCCGTCATGCTCAACCATTGATCCATTCATGAAACACACTCGTATATTAGTTATGTCCAATACTCAAGTACGATCATATTGCCTCCTAGTTGGTGCTTTTATAAGAGAATATGGAGACTCAAATTCAAAATAAAAATTGCATATAGTAAAAGATAGGCCCTTCGCAGATGGAAGTAGGGATTTGTAGAGGTGCCAGAGATCAAAGCGAAAAACTTAGAGATAAAAACATTTTGGGAGGTGTATCCATCCCACCAACGAAAACGACTTTGAGTTCCCAATACTTTCCATGCATAGATATATCATAGGCGGTTCCCAAACAGAAAATAAAGTTTATTCCTTTTCCCACCATACTTTCACTTTCCATGGCTAGCCGTATCCATAGTTGCCCTCCATACCAAAACTTCCCAAGGAATTTATTATTTGACAACATAAAGTAAATTCATTTTTGCATTTTGGGACTAGGCATCCCTAATACCTTTGCCTTACTCTCGTGCAATGACAAGTGAATAAACACTCATCTTGATAATAACACATCTAGTATGGAAAATATTAGCCACCCCTCACCGCT
Source organism: Triticum aestivum (assembly GCF_018294505.1). Taxonomy (NCBI): domain Eukaryota; kingdom Viridiplantae; phylum Streptophyta; class Magnoliopsida; order Poales; family Poaceae; genus Triticum; species Triticum aestivum. The sequence continues at coordinate 212,964,503 of NC_057809.1, forward strand.
CCGCGAGTGAAACAAACACACAAAAGAGAAGTTTATTTTGAAATTTAGAGAAGGCACATGCAAATTTGCTTAGAACGACAAAAGAATACCGCATATAGGTAGATATAGTGGACTCATGTGGCAAAACTAGTTTAAAGGTTTTTGGATCCACAAGTAGTGATCATACTTAGTGCAAAATGAAGGCTAGAAAAAGATTGGGAAGCGACCAACTAAGAAATGAATAATCTCATAAGCAAGCATTAAGCATAACTAACATCGAATAATGCACCATAAGTAGGATATAATTTCATTGCATAACTATTGACTTTCGTACTTGCATAGGGAATCACAAACCTTAATGCCAATATTCTTACTAAAGCATAATTACTCATCAAGATGACTCACATATCACATCATCATATCTCAAAACTATTACTAAGAATCAAGTTTATTTTGTCCAATGATCTTCATGAAAGTTTTTATTATATCCTTCTTGGATATCTATCACTTTGGAACTAATTTTCATCTGTTGCTTTTGACAAGCTCAAACAAATATAAGTGAAGATAATGAGAATAATATTTCTTTCTCTCAAATTAATTTAGGTGAAGCAAGAGAGAATTTCTTCAAAAATACTAAAGCACACCGTGCTCAAAAAGATATAAGTGAAGCACTAGAGCAAGTCCATAGCTCATAAAAATTTAAGTGGAGAATAGAGAGCAATTCTAACAAGTCATGACATAATTTTGGCTCTCTCAAATAGGTGTGTCTAGCAAGGATTGATGACTTAAAACACAACATAAAACAAGAAAAGACTCATATCATATAGGACGCTCCAAGCAAAAAACATAGCGTATGACGAATAAAAATATAGTTTCGAGTAACATACTGATGGTCGTTAGAAGAAAGAGGGGATGCCACTCGGGGGCATCCCCAAGCTTAGTTGGTTGCTCATTTTTGGATAATAGCTTCGGATGTAGGGGCATCCCCAATCTTAGGCTCTTCTATCCTTTATTCCTTCATCCATTGTAAGATAACCCAAAACTTGAAAACTTCAATCACACAAAACCCAACAAAACCTTTGTGAGATCCGTTAGTATAAGAATAATAAACCACTACTATAAGAACTATACCAAACCAATTCATATTTTGTTTTTGTATTATATCTACTGTATTCCAACTTTTCTATGGCAAAAACTCATCAAAGAAAACCATAGAGCCATCAAAATAAGTACACAACACAAAGAAAACAGAATCTGCCAAAACAGAACAATCTGTAGCAATCTCACTATTTCAAATACTTCTCTAACACCAAAAATTCTAAAAAATTAGGACGACCTGAGAAATTTGTATATTGACCTACTGCAAGTTGAATGAGTATTTGACCGCTCTTTGGTAAAAAATGAATATTAATTTCGTGAGTGTAAATGTTTCTATTTTTTCCAGCAAGATCAAACAACTATCACCCAAGAAGATCCTAAAGGATTTACTTGGGACAAACACTAATTAAAACCCAAAAAACACAATCATATCTGTAGCATAATTGTGCTAACACACAAAATCAGGAAGCAAAAAGCAAAAATAAATTTTATTCATTGGGTTGCCTCCCAACAAGCACTATAGTTTTACGCCCTTAGCTAGGCATAAGATTTCAATGATGCTCGCACGAAAGATAATAATTGAAACATAAAGAGAGTATCCTGAAACATGTGACAAACACATTTAAGTCTAACATACTTCCTATGCATAGGAATTTTATAGGAAAACAAATTGCCAAGACAAGAAATATCTAGCATACGCAAAGGAGAGGAATAAAACATTGACAATCTCAACATAACGAGAGGAAATTTAATAACATGAAAATTTCTACAACCATATTTCCCTCTTTCATAATAACTATATGTGGGATCATATTCAAATTCAACAATATAGCTATCACATAACATATTGTCTACATGATCCACATACATGCAAAGTCGACACTCTTCCAATATAGTGGGTTTATCATCAACTAAAGTCATGACCTCTCCAAACCCACTTTCAATATTATTGCAAATAACATATTCATCATGAGGCTTAAATAAATTTTCAAGGTCATAAGAAGAATCACCCCAATCATGATCATTGCAACAAATAGTGGTCATTGCAAAATTAGCATCCCTAAGCTTGGGGTTTTGCATATTATTAGCATAATCGACATTAATAGAATTTATAGTAAACTCATTGAAATCATGCTTTTCATTCAAGGAGCTATCATGAATCCCTTCATAAATTTCTTCATCACAATTTTCAGATTCACGAATCTCAAGCAAAACTTCATGCACTCAACTCACTAGGCCTGGGCATTTGGTTAGTACCACTCGGTTTATTTGCAAATTCAGTTATTAAAATGCTAACGAAAATGGTAGCATAAAATAGCAAACCGAATTTTCTGTTAACCAAAAACTTTGTGTCAGTTCACGGTTTGTACCGAATGACTACTACATGGCTAGGTGCTCACTCCACCTTCTTATAACTGAGCTATTTGTTGTCTTCTCTATAGCCACATGAGGTGGGACTAAATATATGAGACTTCCGCTGCTGTCTGCCGCTCCACAGTTCATCAACAGACTATAAAAATACGTCTATATTGGGCTTTGGACTTGCATGCAACCGTGGAGGCCACCAAAAAGTCATATCTCCCTTTGCAAACATCAGTAGTAGGCACGTGGGCTGGGGGGCTGCTAGCTCGCCTTCTAGGCGACGCGAGGCCTAGTTAGTAGTGCGTACATTTTGAAGTTTATTTGGAGGCCTATTTAGCATCAGTGACATGGGGAGGCATGCGTGAAGTGATGTGCGTGCGCACCGTTCGTTCGGCTAGAATCCAGGAGTGTCAGTATATTTCGGTTTCTTTCGGTTTAACCGAGGCAAACACCGAACTGACCAAACTCTTTTCGGTTTTTAGAATCAAAAACCAGATTTGTTTGTAGCAGTGATAAAAACCGAAATTTTGGTTTTTTCGGTTTTGGTATCAGTCCGGTGTTCGGTTCATCGGTTTTTATGCCCACCCCTACAACTCACTAGCAATTGGTTCATCATGATTGGATCTTTTAAAAATGTTAGCAAGTGCATGAGGATCCATATCAATAGATTTTTAGCAAGCGAAGATGCAGGCAAATAGAAGGCATGTGGTAACACAAGTAGAGATAATAACAGAAGATCTGACGAGAAAAAGGCAAACGAAAAAGATGATGAATAAAACGACAATTTTTTGTGAAGTGGGGGAGAGGAAAACGAGAGGGAAATGGAAAATAATGTAAATTGCCAGGAGATGAGATTTGTGATTAGGAACCTGGTATATGTTGAAGATCCTCCCCGGCAACGGTGCCAGAAATGGTGTGTGGCCGGGAGACTATATTGACTTGATCCTCCCCGGCAACAGCGCCAGAAATTCCTTTTGATGTCACTTGAAGCTACGTCGGTATTTCCTCAAAGAGGAAGGGATGATGCAGCACAGCAGTGGTAGGTATTTCCCTCAGATATTAAACCAAGGTTATCAAACTAGTAGGAGAACCAAGCAACACAACGTAAAAAGCCCCTACATACAGATAACAAATCCTCGCAACTCAACGTGTTAAAGGGGTTGTCAATACCTTTCGGGTAACGGTGCCAGAAATTGGTGCGTGGCGGTAAAAAGGTTATAATAGATTGGATAAATAGATCGCAAATAAAATAAAGTGCAGCAAAGTATTTTGGGGTTTTTGGATTAATAGATCTAAAAATAAAAGCAAATAAAAATAGATCGCAAAGGAAAATATATGAGAAAGAAGACCCGGGGCCCGTAGGTTTCACTAGTGGCTTCTCTCAAGAAAAATAGCAAACGATGGGTGAACAAATTACTGTTTGGCAATTGATAGAACCTCGAATAATTATGACGATATCTAGGCAATGATCATTACATAGGCATCACGTCCAAGATTAGTAGACCGACTCCTGCCTGCATCTACTACTATTACTCCACACATCGACCGCTATCCAGCATGCATCTAGTGTATTAAGTTCATGGAGAAATGGAGTAATGCAATAAGAACGATGACATGATGTAGACAAGATCTATCTATGTAGAGATAGACCCCATCATTTTATCCTAGCAATGATACATGCGTGTCGTTTCCCTTTCTGTCACTACGATCAAGCACCGTAAGATCGAACCCACTACAAAGCACCTCTTCCCATTACAAGATAAATAGATAAAGTTGGCCAAACAAAACCAAAATATCGGAGAAGAAATATGAGGCTATAAGCAATCATGCATATAAGAGATCAAATAAACTCAAATAACTTTCATGGATATAAAAAGATATGACTGATCATAAACTCAAAGTTCATCAGATCCCAAGAAATGCACAACAAAAGAGTTACATCATATGGATCTCCAAGAGACCATTGTATTGATAATCAAGAGAGAGAGAGATGAAGCCATCTAGCTAGTAAATACGGACCCGAAGGTCTACAAAGAACTACTCACACATCATCGGAGAGGCACCAATGGAGGTGGTGAACCCCATCCGAGATGGTGTTTAGATTGGATCTGGTGGTTCTGGACTCTGTGGTGGCTGGATGAATATTTTGTTCACTCCCCTAGGGTTCTGGTTTGGGGGGTACTTATAGAGCAAAGAGGCGGTCCGGGGGGCACCCGAGGTGTGCACAACCCACCAGGGCGCGCCTGGGCCCCCTGGCGTGCCCTGGGGGGTTGTGCCCGTCTCGGGACACCCCCTAGGTGAAGCTAGGGCCCTGTTGTGTTCCTTCTGGCCCATAAAAATTCTCCGTAAAGTTTTAGGGCATTTGAACTCCGTCTGATATTGATTTTCTGCGATGTAATAAACAAGCAAAAAATAGCAACTCGCACTTGGCACTATGTCAATAGGTTAGTACAAAAAAATGATATAAAATGATTATAAAACATCGAAGATTGATAATATAACAACATGGAACAATCAAAATTATAGATACATTGGAGACGTATCAGGGCCTCGGCGGAGTAGGGCCTCACCAAAGCCGGTGAGGTCCCCCACCTCGGTGCCGGCGGGGCGGGGCCTTGGCAGAGCCGGCGGTGTCCTCTGCCTCATTGTTGGCACGGCGGGGCCTCATGGAAGCCAGCGTAATCCTTCGCCTCGGTGCCGTCGGGGCGGGGCATCGGCGGAACCGGCATTTTCCTCTGCCTCGTTGTTGGTGCCACGGGGCCTCGCGGAGCTGGCATTGTCCTGTGCCTCGTCCTCGGTCTCGCTAAACAGCGCCTCACCCGCTTCATCGCCCTCTTTGTAGGCAGCCATAGCCTCCGCCACTCGCATGCGGTATCGCCAACGCTCGAGGCGGCTCTCGCAGGCGGACCAGTACGAGTCGAGCAGCACCTCCTGCTCCGCCCACTCCGCGGTGATCTGCTCCTTCGTCTGCAGGTGCACCTGGAGGAGATGGTGGTTGTAGGCAGCGTCGGCCTGCGCCTCTCGGAACTGCTCTAGACGCTTCTGCCTCACCGTGTCCATGTATTGGGCATGGGCCTCGCCGATTGTCATGGTGCAATGCACCGGCGAGGATGGCGCGGAGGAGGGGGTTGGTGCCGGATCGTCGACTACCATGTTCTCCATTAGGACGTCGTCGTCCTCCTGCTGCCTGCTGGCCAGCCAGTTGGCAACAATGGCTGCCATCTCCTTGTGGCCCGTCGTCCGCCCGTCCCGAAGAGCGCTGGAGCGCGAGGAAGCAATGGTGGGCTGTAGTGGTGTGGATAGGAGAAAGGGAACAGAGGCGGATGACTGCGGCTATGGACAGCACAACAGTTTATATAGCAATGGTGGGCGGCAGAGGGACGGACGGGTGGCGATGGAGGAGCCCCCTTGGCAACCGCGTATCATTCATGTGGGCGGCAGACGGACGGACGGACGGCACTAGTGTCGATTGAACGCGGAGGAATCGCCTGCACCGAGAAGCGGCACGGGCGGCGCTGACCATTTCAGGCGGAAAGCGCGCGCGAGCGAGGGAGGTGATCTGGGTGGGCCAGGGCGGTCAGACTCGTGCTTGGCAGCGGGTCGGTCCAGTAGACGGACATGCTGGCTTGCCAGCGAGCTTGCCGAGCTGAGCGACGACAATCAGACGATGGACGTAGCGCCACTGTCCAAGCCGGTTCATGCTGTATTCACCATAGAGCAGGTACGGCCGCACTTCGACGCCCTAATGGCGGAGGAGCTACCAGCACAGGACGACTTGTGTTGCAACCTCCATCTCCTCAACGAGCACTGGCGAACAAGCGAACGACAATGCCGTCGCGGACATGTGGCCATATGATCCTGGCTTCCTGAATGAGCAGTGGGCGTTGTATCAGACCATCCATAGGGCTCGCGAGGCCCTCTACGTCGTCCTTCGAGTTGTTGCACTCGCCGTGGCGCCGCCGTCTTGCGTTGTCAACATGGTCAACGGACATGTGGAATGAGGAGATGACTTTACTTGGAGAGGATGACAGTGGGGACCCACCAGGGCCATAGCCGCACGTACGCAAGTGCCTCCTTATTATATACAATTATATTTTTTTTTGCTTCCTCCTGGTTTCCTGACATCACGGTCCCACACCATTGTCAACCTGTGTAGTCAATAAACGAGAGAATTGCACAAGGAGCGGCCGACAACTGGGACCAAGCAGCTCGAGCAGTGTTTGTGTTTTTGAGTTTTTCTTGAGCGATGTTTTTGTTGTTGTTCAGAGGAGAGCAGGGTATTAACTGGGCGGGCTGTGGCCCGTCTAGCCCAGGATAGATATCCAGCCCAGATATTAATTTTTTTCAAGCTAAAAATGCCTAGCCTAACTATACTTTTTTTAGGAATACCCAGGCAAGGTCAACTTGTTATTCTCTGCCCCGCTGGGCTGCAAATCTTTCCTAGGAGGGATGAATTAGGCTTAACAAGAAAATGAGCTTTAAGAAATAATAAATGGGATGTAATTATAAAAACTGGACAGTAACTATAAAAATGCACCAAACACGTAATTAGTTTTAAAAAAATATTATTTTTGGATTTTGAAAATTTTAATTTCATTAATTGTTGTGGGTGCAATATTTCGTTGGATTTTTATGTAATACAAATTTATTTTGAAATTATTTTTAATCCGACTAGAAATTTCGGGATAAAAATATTTCGGATCCCATCAAAATGTGTGAAATTTTATTGAATTCTGTTTTGAGCGGTTAGTTGAAATTATTATTCGTTGTCCTAGCTAGGAAATGGGTTGTACTTGTAACAAAATGTAAATGGGTTGTAGTAAATTCCATTAAAATTCAAAAATGGGTTGTACATTCTTACAAATCGCAAATGGGCTATATGTTCTCTGCCACACACTCGTGGGCCTACAAAGTTGACGCGTCCCCAACAAAACTAAGTTGACGCGTATGCAAGGCTTTGTCAACTTATAGTCAACACACGGTTCTAGCGGCAGTGGCCATTGGATGTCCATCCAACGGATGTCGTGCTTCTTCTTCAATCTCGGATATTCTTGCTTCAGCCGCCCAAAAAATAATTCCTCCCCCTGACATCTGGGGCGCACCGTTTCGGAGGCTGACCTGTGGGCATACTAAGTTGACGCGTACCATGGGCTTTGTCAGCTTTGTCAATATAAACGATTCTAGCTGCAGTGACCGTACGATGTCCATCCAACGGCCGTCGTGCTTCTTCAACCTCTAGTCTTCTTGCTCCAGCGGCCCAAACCAGCGCCAGCCGTGCCGCATGCTCCTGCCTGTCGTGTCTGGCTATGCTGCCACTGCTGGCCATGCCATCCCTCTATACTCACCCAAACCTCCTATTATTCTCCAGTGACGACAGCCTCACACCATAGCTGAAGCAGTCAACCCATGTACTCCCCTCTGCGTGGGCATCCACTGTCGCATCTTCCTCGCCTCCATGTTGTTCCCTTCCTAGGCCTCGCCATCATCCACCGCCTTGGTGCTCTCGGTGCGGCATGGTCAACGTGGTCAATGGAGGACAACCATCGGAAGAGGACTTTAGGTGGTGAGGTTGACAGCTGGACCCACCAGCTACATCTTCGAACAGAAGGAAGTACCTCCTTATTACTCGCAAAATAAAAATGATTCCTCCCCTTGACAGGTGGGATCGAGCAGTTATATCTGCACATGCAAGGAAGTGCGTCCTTATCCTCCCTGACCACTGGGACCCACCTGGTCAAAGTGTACGTAGCATTGTCTGTCTGGTCGCGAACATGTACGTACATACTAGTCGATCGGTCTGTCTGCAAGTATGAACCGTGGCTGAGTAAGTAGTGGCACGTGTCGTTGTAGAGCACCCGACATAGCAGTTCACGCAGTCCAGTCTAAGTCATGTACACGTACGTACAGCCACATGGCAAAAAATACGGCCACGTACATGATTACGGGTGGGGTATCGAGCGCGTACTCACCCATATATATACAGACGGCCAGGGCTTTTGTACATGTAGAGGCAACAGACGGCAGCAACGGCGTCCTGTTCATCGGGCAGCGAACCGGCTGGGTCGGAACAGAGAAATAGCATCCTGTTCATTGGGAGGCAACCGACTGGGTCGGAATGCGCCGTGTTCATCAGGAGCCAACCGGCTTGGACAGAACAGCCGATCGAAACGAGGCCTGGCATACCACAGAACGGAGGAAACGACCATGTGTTTGACCGGCCATGGTCAAAACGGGATCATGTTCATCGGGGGGGTCTGGCATACCGCAAAACTGAGGAAACGGACTTCTCTTGGACCTCCTACGGTCGAAACGGGATCTTGTTGATCGGGAGGGGTGTGGCGTACCGCAAAACGGAAGAAACGGACTTGTGTTGGAGCGCTACGGTCGAAACGGGGGTCCTGTTCATCGAGAGGGGATTGGCGTATGGGAAATGGGACTCCACGAGATACTGTTCATCTTCACCGTCGACTGCCTCCACGGGCTACTGTTCATCCACCATCGACCTCCTCCAGGCTCCATCCTCCACCTGCGACTGTACATCCACGGGTTCCTATTCATGCAGCCTCCTCCGCTCCTCCACGGGCTACTGTTCAACCAGCCCTCTCCACGGGGTCCTGTTCAACCACCCCTCCACGGGCTACTGTCCATCCAGCCCTCCACCAGCTACTCTTCAACCAGTCCTCCATGGGGTCCTGTTCATCCAGCCCTCCACGGGGTCCTGTTCATCCACCCCTAACCGACTCGATTGGGGTCCTATTTATCCAGCGGCAACGACCTCTAGTACAACGGGGTCCTGTTCATCCAACCCCCACCGGGAACCGTTCATCCAAACCCCCCAACAACGCTCACTGTTCATCAAGAGGCAGCATCGATTGGCTTCAGTTTGCAACAATAGCGAAGGAATCACTCAGGTTCAGTTAATAGAAAGGGATCGATCACGGTTCAGTAACATAGCTAGTGTAATCGCTCGGGTTCAGTTAGATCCCAACGCCTCGCTCGGGTTCTGTTAGAGCACAACACCTCGCACACACGCATGTACGTGTATGAGAGAAACACCCAAACCACAGTGCATCGCTCGGCCCCGACCACCCACCGTAACCGGGAACTCCCCGATATTTTCCTCGCCCTCTCTTCTACCATGTTTTTTTCCATCATGCAGGTGCGTCTCCGGCCCGCCCAGAATGAAAAGCCCATTTTCTATCATGATTTTTGTCATAGAAGTAGGAGCCCACCACATCTATGATGATACCGGGTTTTGTCACGATTATCGTCATAGAAGTGTCATAAGCATGACAGAAAAATATTCGTTCGACCCAAAATGTCACGAATGTGTCTTTTTTTGTAGTGTATGGACTTGACTGTGAGATAGTAGCTTCTTTCTGTGAATCTTTTGCTACTCATGTTGATCTCCATAAGAAGAAGTGGTTTAAATATCATCATCCCATTGAAGTTAAAGTAGTAGAACCTATTAAAGTTGAAGAAGAAACTATTACTTATAATGTTGATCCTATTGTTTCTACTGCTTACATCGAGAAACCACCTTTCCCTGTTAAAATAAAGGATCATTCCAAAGCTTCAACTGTGGTCAACAAAAGTTATATTAGAACATCCAAACCCCCTAAGAAAATTAAAGTTTAACCTAGCATTGCTATGGTTAAATATCTCTTGGTTGATAATATTAATGGGCGTGTTATTTATTTTTGTGATGAAGCTGCTAGAATTGCTAAAACCTGATATGAAAGATAAACATAGACCAGTTGTTGGCATGCTTGTTGTTTCTATTAAAATAGGAAATCATTGTTATCATGGCTTATGTGATGTGGGTGCTAGTGTGAGTGCAATTCCTTATACCTTATATAAAGAAATTATGAATGATATTGCACCTGGTGAAATAGAAGATATTGATGTTACTATTAAGCTTGCTAATAGAGATACTATATCACCAATTGGGATTGTTACAGATGTTGAAGTCTTGTGTGGGAAGATAAAATATCCTACTGATTTTCTTGTTCTTGCTTTCCCACAAGATAATTTTTGTCCAATTATATTTGGTAGACCTTTCTTGAATACTGTTAATGCTAAGATAGACTGCGAGAAAGATATTGTTACTGTTGGTTTGGGGGATATGTCAAATGATTTTAATTTCTCTAAATTTCGTAGACAACCACATGATAAAGAATTGCCTAGTAAGGATGAAATTATTGGTCTTGCTTCTATTGTCGTGCCACCTGCTGATCCTTTAGAACAATATTTGCTAGACCATGAAAATGATATGTTTATGAATGAGAGAAGGGAAATAGATGAAGTATTCTTTAATCAAGGGCCTATTTTGAAACACAATTTGCCCGTTGAAATCCTCGGGGATCCTCCTCCACCCAAGGGTGATCCCATGCTTGAGCTTAAACAATTACCTGATACTTTGAAATATGCTTATCTTGATGAAAAGAAGATATATCTTGTAATTATTAGTGCTAACCTTTCAGAGCATGAAGAAAAGAAATTGTTGAAAATCCTAAAGAAGCACCATGCCGCTATTGGATATACTCTTGATGATCTTAAGGGCATTAGTCCCACTCTATGTCAGCATAAAATTTAATTGGAGAAAGATGCTAAACCAGTTGTTGATCATCAATGACGATTAAATCCTAAGATGAAAGAAGTGGTAAGAAATGAAATACTAAAGCTTCTAGAGGCGGGATAATTTGTCCTATTACCGATAGTCAATGGGTAAGCCTTGTTCATTGTGTTCCTAAGAAAGGAGGTATCAGTGTTGTTCCTAATGATAAGAATGAATTGATTCCACAGAGAATTGTTACAGGTTATAGAATGGTAATTGATTTTCACAAATTAAATAAAGCTACTAGAAAAGTTCATTACCCTATATCTTTTATTGATCAAATGCTAGAAAGATTATCCAAGCATACACATTTTTTCTTTCTAGATGGTTATTCTAGTTTCTCTCAAATACCCATGTCAAAAGACGATCAAGAGAAAACCACTTTTACTTGCCCTTTCGGTACCTTTGCTTATAGATGTATGCCTTTTGGTTTATGTAATGCACCAGCTACCTTTCAAAGATGTATGACTGCTATATTCTCTGACTTTTGTGAAAAGATTGTTGAGGTTTTCATGGATGATTTCTCCGTTTACGAAACTTCTTTTGATGATTGCTTAAGCAACCTTGACCGAGTTTTGCAGAGATGTGAAGAAACTAATCTTGTCTTGAATTGGGAAAAGTTCCACTTTATGGTTAATGAAGGTATTGTCCTGGGGCATAAAATTTCTGAAAGAGGTATTGAAGTTGATAAAGCTAAAGTAGAAAAGATGCAGTGTCCTAAAGATATTAAAGGTATAAGAAGTTTTCTTGGTCACGCTGGTTTCTATAGGAGGTTTATTAAAGACTTCTCTAAAATTTCTAGGCCTCTCACTAATCTCTTGCAAAAAGATGTTCCTTTTGCTTTTGATGATGATTGTATAGAAGCATTTGAAATACTTAAGAAAGCCTTGATTTCTGCACCTATTGTTCAGCCACCTGATTGGAATTTACCCTTTGAAATTATGTGTGATGCTAGTGGTTATGTTGTTCTAGAACAATGAGTTGATAAGAAATTAAATGTTATCCAGTATGCTAGTAAATGTCTAGGCAGTGCCCAGAGAAATTATGCTACTACTGAAAAGGAATTTTTAGCAGCTATATTCGCTTGTGACAAGTTCAGACCTTATATTGTTGATTCCAAAGTAACTGTTCACACTGATCATGCTGCTATTAAATATCTTATGGAATAGAAAGATGCTAAACCTAGACTTATTAGATGGGTTCTCTTGCTACAAGAATTTGATTTGCATATTATCGGTGTCAAAACCGATCTCGAGTGGGGGTCCCGAACTGTGCGCCTAAGGATCGAAGGTAATAGGAGACAAAGGGGACACAATGTTTACCCATGTTCGGGCCCTCTTGGAGGTAATACCCTACTTCCTGCTTGATTGATCTTTATGAGTATAGGGGTTACAAGAGTTGATCTACCTCGAGATCGTAATGGCTAAACCCCAGATGTCTAGCCTATATGAATTTTGATCGCCTCTACGGACTAAACCCTCCGGTTTATATAGATACCGGAGGGGCCTAGGGTTGTACACGATCGGTTTACAGAGAAAGGAAAGCACGCATCCGGACGCCAATCATGCCATCCACGCAAAGGAGAGTCCCATCTGGACACGGGGGAAGGCCGTCTACCTTGTATCTTCACGGCCCATCAGTCCGGCCCATGTCATGTAGCCCGGACACCCGAGGACCCCATAATCTAGGACTCCCTCAGTAGCCCCTGAACCAGTCTTTCGATGACGATGTCTTCGGCACGTAGATTGTCTTCTACATTGCAAGGCAGGTTTCTCCTACGAATACTTCAAATTAGTCTTCTAAAAAAGAACTATATCCGGCTATGTATAGCAGTCACAACCCTCAACCACTAGGGCACAATACTTAATAAAAATGAGGTATGTCCACTGACAACTTTTTCGGTGAAACGTTATGTCTGGCCTCTTTATATTTTGAACCTTTTTTGGCCTCCCGCTTCGCGTTTCGAGGCACAACCTCTATTGACACGTCTTGTCAAAGCAGAGATCGTGTCCCCCTTTTTGCAAGATTCTCATCAATACAGTTTTGGGTAATCCAACCATGCCATTCGCACGACCCCTTGGGAACACGCGAATTTTAAGGCTTGAGGGGGCATTTGATATTCACTGCTTATATAAGTGGATAAAGATCCCTTCTTTTTACCCCACGCCTTCTTCCTCCCTTTGCTTTCCCATCCTCGAGCTCAAGCGCCCAAGTTTCAATCTTTCCCACCACCCGCAACCTCCCCAGCCATGGCCGGATCCGGCTCACAGGGCAAGTGGATGGCCTCCTCCGTTACAGAGAAGGACGTCAAGGAGCTCCGGGAGGCGGGGTACCTGGCTACGGACATCACGCACAGGCTCCCCACAAAAAATCAAGTCATCCCGACTCCAGAGCCCGGCAAGAGAGTGGTGTTTATCCCCCACTTCCTCCATAGACTAGGGTTTCCTCTTCACCCTTTTGTCCGCGGCCTCATGTTCTATTACAGGTTAGACTTCCATGATCTAGCCCCAAATTCCTTCCTCCACATCTCGACGTTTATCGTCATATGCGAGGTGCTGCTCCGCATCCCCTCCCACTTCGGCCTATGTCTCAAGGTCTTCAACATGAAGCCGAAGGTGGTTGACGGGTAGCACGCGGACTGCAGCGGTGCCATGGTGAGCAAGCTCCCCAATGTCACCTGGCCCAAAGGGGCCTTCGTGGAGACTGTCAAGATATGGCAGCAGGAGTGGTTCTACATCAGCGAACCTCGCGGCACCACATGGGCAACCACTCCTAAGTTTAGATCCAGACGCCCAATGCGGCTTGCGTCGTGGAATCACAAGGGTCTGGACTAGGCGTCAACCGACAAAGTGATGATGCTGCAAAAGCGCATCAAAAATATGATATAGAAGAACACCAGTATCACTGACATGATTCAGGTGGTGCTTTTCTGCCGGATCCTCCCCTGCCAGTGCCGGCCTCTCCACATGTGGGAGTTCAATCTGGATGGGCCGCGAACCCTGCAGTGCTTCTTCGGCACAAATGCACGAAGGGATCTAGAAGCTACTCTTCAAGGCCCAGAAGACGTGGCCAGAGACGACCGACGACATTGACCTCTACAGCGCGCATCCGGCCACCCCGGTAAGTATTTAGTTTTCGAACATAACTTCAGTTCATAAATCAAAGGATATGCTGAGCCTTCCATCCTTCAACCAGGGCTAGAAAAACAAGCCGGAGTGGATCAAGTGTCCGGCTCCACTACCCGAAGACCCAGCCATTCCTCTGCTAACGATGATGCCAGTCCCGACGCCGTATCAGGCGCCGGAGAAGAAGGCCAAGAAGAAGAGCAAGGAGGCCAAAAGTGGCCTCCGCCATAAAGGTACTTTGAACGCTGTGTCCGGAGAAATCGAAGCTCCCTCCTCCCACGAGGGAGATGAAGACGAAGAGGAGGAGGAGGCAGAGAGCGATTCTCCCCTTAATGGGAGGAAGAAGAAAAGGGCGGCCTCCATAGATCCGAAGGCAGAGGCGTCCAAGAGAGGGAAGATATCCCGCTCGGACGGCTCAGATTCAGATGCCGAAGCCATCCCAGAGAGGCACCCAAGGGTGAAGCCCCTAGCCGAATCGAAAGTACCCAAGGACGCTTTACATATATTCGGTCTTTCATGATTGTAGGATAACATATTATATTGCATGTTTCAGTCCGGCCGTGACCTCCCCCAACAATCATCATCTGAGGGGAACTCTTTAGCACCGGAGATGGTGGAGAGCGAGATGCCTCCGCGAGCCTCTCCGCCAACCACCGCGGATGACACCAAGGTGTTGTCCCAAAGGACCTCTTTCATTCATAGAAAAGTGCGGGAGGTCGCCAAGACGGCGCCAGAGGGTAATGCCTCAGCTGCCGAGAACATGGGGGTGCAACCGCCATGGAGACTAATGACGGGGGCCTGACTAGTCTGGCCCCCAGCCGAACACAATTCCGGAGACCCATGTGGCTCCGGAATCGAGTGAGCAACCCCCTTCAAAGGAGGGGGGAGCGCCAACTCTTGCGGCGACCTCCACTAATCCGGAGGCGCCAAACACTTTGATGGAGGCACTGCGACGTGCTTCCATCATGGAGGAGCACCGCACCCTGATGGGTGTGGTGGTTGAGAAGGTTCAGTCCGCCAAGAGCGGGCTGAACGAAGACTTCACTAGCCTACTAACAGGCTTTGAGGTATGCGATGTAATTTTCTTAGCTGCTTTTCATATAAAAAGTATGCCTGTGTATAGATAGTAGCCCTTGAGACTCTGTTTGGTTTTTAAAAAAAATCCGAACAGAGGATCAAATAATAATCACAGGAGGTAACGTACTCGTCTATTGGTAAACAGGCTTCCCTGTTGGCGGCGACTGCCCAGGCCACTGAAGTTTCCAAACTCAAGCAGAAGCTGAAGCTAGCCAATGATGATATCATCCGCATTAACAAGCGGTTCGACGAGGCGTAAGGTATGTTTTTGAAAAAAAATATTTACACACCTGATGTGATATACCAATGCGGAGTCTAAGCTTGTGTGTTGCCCTGATCCTCATTGCAGGTAGTGAGGCCAAGGTCGAGACCCTTAAGAGTGCCCTCGCCCAAGCCAAGGAGCAAGCACGAGTGATCGAAGCAGCCGTTGACAAAGTGGTCGCGGATTTAAAGGCCGAGCAGGTCGCCCGTCGCCGATATGAGGAGCGGGTGACCGAAGTGGAGCAAGAGCTCAAGGATGCCGCCAGCAAGTGCGAAGCCTTGGAGGAGAAGAATAAGGCCCAAGCGAACGATCTTGCCAAGTCTCTCCAGGGGGCCAAGGAGGCGTGGACAGAGTCCCGGGCGGCTCACAAGGAGATCAAGCAAGCCGAACAGATAGCGGTTGGTAAGCCCTTTTTTTGCAGAGTAAATTCAGCAGTCAGAAATATGCCTTGCTCACTCGACTATGGAGTTCTCCAGATGCCTTTGCGGATCTTCCGAGGAGTGTGGCCGACGCCGCACAATTATTCCAGGCCTAGGAGGGGAACACCATGGAGAAGCTCTTCTGGTCATAGTACTTGGCGCCGGAGCGTCCGACGCTGTTGAATGACTAGATGATGCAGCTGGCAGAGCTGCATAGGATGTCCTGCTTGGCCATGACAGATGTCATAGTCCGGCTCTGGCCAACCGAACGCATTCCTAGCAGTTACTTCGGCCTGGTGAAGCGACTCGCCGACGCGCTGCCCCGAATTGAAGCTATCAAGCGCTCGGCGTGCATCGAGGGTGCATGGATGGCCTTCGCCCGTGTCAAGAAGATGCAGTGGGCAAAGATGAAGGCCACCATCATGACGACCGAGGGCCCACCCGAAGGCAAGGACCACCGCAAGTCGGAGCGGTATTTTGATGATGTCCTGGAGAGTTCCCGGATAGTAGAGGGCCAATGCTCGAAGGATATCATGTTTGTATGAATGTATCCGAGCTGTCTAGGTGTTTGTTTTATGAACCAGGGCTTTGTAATATATTTATGCCTTTATCTGAAATTGTTTTCCTCCTGTGCGGCCGTTTTTATTTCTAAGAGTTTACCGGTCGTCAGCTTCAGCCCCCACATAGATGCTACGGGGGTGTTCGGTATAATGCACAACCACACTTAACCCAACGTCTTGGTCCGTAAAGGAGGTGTCTGCGCAGCGAATTAGGCGATCAGACTATGCGGCTTTATCACTCTCACTTAGCCATAGGAGTTTGACAATGGGACTAGGAACTAGCCCCTGGTGCGTGAGCTGCTATCCGAACTTGGATGCCTTAGGCGCGTGACTGGATGAAGGCCAGTCCTTCATATAGTACGGAAGAAATCACAAGAGATTTATGGTAAGTCACCAAATCACTGACCAGCTCTTGCCGTATCATGACAGTCAGTTTTCGGCTTTCTCTACTGAGGTGCTTGACCGGACGAGCCAGAAACACAATCACAGCAGTTCTCCCTTTATCACCTTAGCCGAACAAGCGGAATGTAAGGTAGTAATCACAGGAGCTGGGCAACCCAACTATTGACCAAAGACATAATTCAGAGCTGATGCATATAATGCAATATTCGGGACGTCGAAGTGTACCCTAAGAGTACTTGGACTTCTTCCTTTTTGAAAATATGTGTGGCCGAATAGATCCCCTGGTATTGAAGTTGTACCAGAATGTATATGTGGCAGTCTTAGTACAAAAAAGGAATGCAGATTGTGAAATGAACCAAGACCGAACGTGGGTTGGTAAAAACTGTTTTCATTAGAATCTGTTTGATACGTCAAGATGTGTTATTACACATAATGCCAAGGCTATTTTACATGCCGAAATTTGTACACAAGGGAAACTTGCACATAGGGCCTGAAAAAAAGAAAAAAATGTTCTTGAAGATCTCATTCATGCCCTGCCGCACGCCTGCGCCGCTTTCGCCTTTGTGAAAAAGATTCCTTGAGAGGATCGGTCCATGGTCGATTACGCGAAAATGGGCCTAGAAAGAGTCCTTGCACAGCCGTGGAGTATCTTGGTTTTAATGCACCTGTGGTATGGGAAAAGAAAAGATTAAAAGAAAAAGGTAAAGGTCACATAGGGTCAAGCCGCACTATAGACCTATCCGTATTATGCCTCCGTCGTTGCCAAGGGTATTTTGAGTGCCTAATTATGCACACGTGATACAAATGTCGCGGATGTCTGTGGTGATCGACAGAGGCGAAATTTCTAGTGCTGCTCTGGAGTCCTCGAGTTGTCATCATGCAGAGTGGATCGGACGCGTTTGACAGTGTCCGGGAGCTTGATAGCCGATGAAGTATTCGGCTTATAAGGACGCTCTGCACTTCAGCCGTGAGGGCTGCGGTATGCTCCTCAGTGCGGAGGGAGCGCTCCATGTTTCCATTGACTATGATAACGCCGTGGGGCCAGGCATTTTGAGCTTTAAGTAAGCATAACGCGGTACCGCGTTGAAGCGAGCGAAGGCGGTTCGTCTGAGTTGTGCATGATAAGCATTGCGGAAGGGGACAATGTGGAAGATCAAGTCTTCGCCTTGGAAGTTATCCGGCGAACCAAAGACTACTTCCAATGTTATTGAGCCCGTGCAGCGGGCTTCTACACCAGGTATCACTCCTTTAAAGGTGGTGCTAGTAGGTTTGATTCTTGATGGGTCAATGCCCATTTTATGGATGGTATCTTGATAGATCAAGTTAAGACTCCTACCATCGTCCATAAGGACTCGAGTGAGATGGTATCTATCAATGATTGGATCGAGGACCAGAGCTGCCGAACCTCCAGGACGGATACTAGTCGGGTGGTCCCTATGATCGAAGGTGATCGGACAAGCCGGCCATGGCTTGAATTTAGGGGTGACAGGCTCTATGGCGTGGTAGGGTCTTCACGAAGATCTGCATGTCGCCACGCTGGTGTTTGGCTAGTTGGATTAGTATCCACGTATTGCCACGTGGGTACTTGCTTCAGTTGGTGGGTTGGCCGTTGAGCTGGGGCCGTGATGGGCGGCAAGATCTTGTCGCGGTCCCGCGTATATTCCCAGCAAGGGTCTTGCTAGGGTCTTGTGAGCGCCCTTGGCAAGAGTCTTGTCGGGGGCTTGCGAGCGTCTTCAGCAGGGAGCCTTGTCGGGGCCTCGTGGGCATCCTCGGCAAGGAGTCTTGCGATTGTCTTTTGTTCTAGTCATCATCTAGTCTTGTAGGCTCTCTGTCTTCACAAAGATTTGCATGCCACCATGGAGGTGCCTCCTGAGCCTCGGTCCAAAGTGGTCGATGGTGTTGGAACCCTTGGGCTCAAGGGTGGCGGCTCTGCTGGTGTCGGGCAAGTTGCCTCGGCAAGGCTCTTGCCGGTGCTGCGGAGGTCGCCCCGGCAAGGGCCTTGCCAGGGGAGTCCACCTCGCCCTCCTGCTCTTCGTGTTTCTGGCTTGGCGTTGTTCTGGTTGTCTTATGGTTTTGCTTCGTCTACCCCGCTAGGTGTGGCCGCAGGCGTGGCTCCAACTGCCCGCGCACTAGTAAAGGGGTACAAAAGAGAGCCCCCACTTTTGTGCACCGACACCGGTGGAAGATTATATTTTCAGATCCTTAATGATAATTAATACTCCTCTGATCCTGATCATAAATATGCTTTCTGAGTAGTTCTATTTGTTCCTGAGGACATGGGAGAAGTCTTGTTATAAGTAATCATGTGAATTCGGTATTCATTCGATATTTTGATGAGATGTATGTTCTCTCTCCTCTAGTGGTGTTATGTGAACGTCGACTACATGACACTTCACCATTATTTGGGCCTAGGGGAAGGCATTGGGAAGTAATATGTAGATGATGGGTTGCTAGACTGATAGAAGCTTGAACCCTAGTTTGTGCGTTGCTTCGTAAGGGGCTGATTTGGATCCATATGTTTCATGCTATGGTTAAGTTTACCTTAATCCTTATTTCGTAGTTGCGGATGCTTGCGAGAGGGGTTAATCATAAGTGGGAGGCTTGTCCAAGGAAGGGCAGCACCGAAGCACCGGTCGACCCACATATCAAATTATCAAAGTAACGAACAGAATCATATGAGCATGATGAAAACTAACTTGACAATAATTCCCATGTGTTCTCGGGAGCGCTTTGATTTATATAAGAGTTTGTCTAGGCTTGTCCTTTGCTACAAAAAGGATTGGGCCACCTTGCTGCACCTTAGTTACTTTATTTACTTGTTACCCATCACAATTCATCTTATCACAAAACAATCTGTTGCCGATAATTTCAGTGCTTGCAGAGAATACCTTGCTGAAAACCACTTGTCATTTCCTTCTACTCCTCGTTGGGTTTGACACTCTTAGTTATTGAAAGGACTACGATAGATCCCCTATCACTAGTGCAGAACCGGGCAATAGCACCGGTTCGAGGCCCTTTAGTTCCCGTTTGGTAACCGACACTAAACTGTGGGCACTAAAGGTCCCCCCCTTTAGTACCGATTCAGCACGAACCGGTGCTAAAGGGCAACCATGTGGCACGAGCCAGCTCCGGGGGCAGGGAGCCCTTTAGTACCGGTTGGTGACACCAACCGGTATTAAAAGGTTGGGGGGTTTTGGGTTTATGATTTGTTTTTCATTTAATTGTGTGTTTTCCATTTAATTCTTTTTCGTTTGCTGGTATTTTAAATACTACATATTGTACACGTTATGCATATATATAAATAGAATTTCTAGTAGAACCGATCATCTATATATATATATATCATCGAATGTCTCACAACCACCATTAATTAATTCACACATATATACACACATGTATATATATATATACAATTAGCTAGCTATATACAATTTCTCCTAATTGGTGCCTTCGGAGCCAGTGGCATTAGCCTAATTGGTGCCTTCGGAGCACGATAACAATTGGAAGTGGTTCATGGGGGCGGTAGCGGGTAATAGTATTCTCCTTTGGGATCTATGACCTGGTCGAGCAAAAATCCCGCTATTTCCTCTTGAATTGCTTCTATGCACTCCTCTTTTAGGAGCTTCTCCCGCACCTCTCTGAACTATTAAGAAGGAGATCAATATGCATGTGTATTAGTTGTGTGACTAGACATATCGATAATGGTGTAAAAATTGTGAATAGTGTTCTGACAAACGTACCCACTCCTGTCTTTGAGATCTACTCCTTTCGGACGCCATCATGCGAATGTTCTCGCAAACGTAGTATGCACACAGATTATTCCCCGACGCCTGCTTTAGGGCCTTTACGAGAATGGAATTTGATCAGATAATAATTAATCTAGCATGATAATTAAAGAGATGGAAGCTAGCTAGTACTACTTAATTACTTACCTTGGGTCGATACCAATTTAGATTTCGTTTCCATTGGCCTGGAGTGACGCTGATGAACTTTGCCCAAGCCCTGCCCGCTGACAAAGAAAATGAATAAATGGGTTATTAAATAGTTGTTATCAGGAAATGACGAACTAATTAAATAGGCCGAGATATAGTTAATAATGATTGAAATTACTTGTTGACTATCCCCTTCACGATGGTGTGGTCACTTGCTTTCTTAAGTAGTGAGTCCAGTACTTCAACTATTCCTTCAGCAACTTTAATGATTAACAAGATCCAGTGAAATCTGCATGCACACACGTTTGCATGTCTTAATTAAGCGGGCATATGTAAGCAAAAACATGTAGCTAGCTAGTAGGAAAAAACAGAATTTGTAGTACAAGGCAGTGTGACTCACTCGAAGTTGTAAGGAAGTAGTATATCTTCATTGTATTTGAGGCGCTTGAAGAACTCTAGCATGCTTTCCTCTACACTTTTTTTGTAATATGGATCTAATTTCCATGTGTATTCATTAATGGTATTTGGGTCAACGAACCCAATGCCATAGCGTCCACCTTTTTTCATTTCATAAATCTTCATCCTACATAATACCACATAAAAGAATATAGTGAGGATAATTACAGGTAATGATTGATCAAAATGATCACTATAGCTAGCTTGAGACTTAAATTACAGAAAGAAATCACTTACAGACAATAACAACTGACGATAGATTTGTCAAGTGCGTCTTGATTGTATAACTGAAATAGTTCTGAATACTCAACGGACACAGCTTTCTCATGGTAGTAATGATCCTTCTTGGCATTCACCATGAGGGACTCTCGATTGGAAATCTTGGTAATGTCCATGTACCATTGATGCAATTCATACATTCTCGTTGGGAGCTTCTTGACCTCGTCTGGCTCGACCAAAGGTTGGCCCCAGACATATTTCCATTTTATTTCCTCCTCTCTAAGCGGAGGCATGGGCTCGATGTCGAGGAGTTGTCCAACAGTGATCCTGAGGATTTCAGCCTGCTCAATATGCTCCTCGGTTATTACCACATCACCCAGCTCGTGAATGTAAACGGTATGCCCACAATAATATTGGGCGCACCTACTCTCATGTGTTGTTTGGCACAACAAGCGGGGGGATTGATTGCGCCGCTTGTTCTCCCAGCTGGGGGAACGGTTTTTACCGCATTTTTCTCCAGCTTATTGCTCGAGCTCAAGCTCGCCTCTTTCTGTAGACATGCTCGATTTAACTTCCTGAGGTTGGCGCTCATAGTCTGTGTCAATAGGCTTGGGAGCTGGTGCTCTAGCCATATGAATGAAGTGGTCAATCTTTTCCTCAGGCACTTTCTCCCTTGAGCAAAACATGATCAGCACCAAGGCTCCATGGGTGTTAGAACCATTACTGTGTAATCTAGATTATTGACTCTAGTGCAAGTGGGAGACTGAAGGAAATATGCCCTAGAGGCAATAATAAAGTTATTATTTATTTCCTTATATCATGATAAATGTTTATTATTCATGCTAGAATTGTATTAACCGGAAACATAATACATGTGTGAATACATAGACAAACAGAGTGTCACTAGTATGCCTCTACTTGACTAGCTCATTAATCAAAAATGGTTATGTTTCCTAACCATAGACAAAATAGTTGTTATTTGATTAATGGGATCACATCATTAGTTGAATGATCTGATTGACATGACCCATTCCATTAGCTTAGCACCCGATCGTTTAGTATGTTGCTATTGCTTTCTTCATGACTTATACATGTTCCTATGACTATGAGATTATGCAACTCCCGTTTACCGGAGGAACACTTTGGGTGCTACCAAACGTCACAACGTAACTGGGTGATTATAAAGGAGTACTACAGGTGTCTCCAAAGGTAGATGTTGGGTTGGCGTATTTCAAGATTAGGATTTGTCACTCCGATTGTCAGAGAGGTATCTCTGGGCCCTCTCGGTAATGCACATCACATAAGCCATGCAAGCATTACAGCTAATATGTTAGTTGTGAGATGATGTATTACGGAACGAGTAAAGAGACTTGCCGGTAACGAGATTGAACTAGGTATTGGATACCGACGATCGAATCTCGGGCAAGTAACATACCGATGACAAAGGGAACAACGTATGTTGTTATGCGGTCTGACTGATAAAGATCTTCATAGAATATGTAGGAGCCAATATGGGCATCCAGTCCCGCTATTGGTTATTGACCGGAGATGTGTCTCGGTCATGTCTACATTGTTCTCGAACCGTAGGGTCCGCACGCTTAAATTACGATGACAGTTATTATGAGTTTATGCATTTTTGATGTACCGAAGTTTGTTCGTAGTCCCGGATGTGATCACAGACATGACGAGGAGTCTGAAATGGTCGAGACGTAAAGATTGATATATTGGAAGCCTATATTTGGACATCGGAATCGTTCCGGGTGAAATCGGCATTTTTCTGGAGTACCGGGGGTTACCGGAACCCCCCCGGGGGTTTATGGGCCTACATGGGCCTTGAGGGAGAAGAGAGAAGGAGGAAGAGGTGGCCACGCGCCCCTCCCCTTCCTAGTCCGAATAGGACAAGGGAAGGGTGGCGGCGCCCCCCCCTTTCCTCCTCTCTTCCACCTCTTTCCCCTCTCTCCTTGTCCAACTAGGAGTCCTACTCCCGGTGGGAGTAGGACTCCTCCTTGGCGCGCCCACCTTGGCGGCCGCCCCCTCTCCCTGGCTCCTTTATATACTGGAGGCAAGGGGCACCCTAGAACACACAAGTTGATCCTGGTGATCGTTCCTTAGCCGTGTGCGGTGCCCCCTGCCACCATATTCCACCTCGGTCATATCGTGTAGTGCTTAGGCGAAGCCCTGCGTCGATAGAACATCATCATCGTCACCACGCCGTTGTGCTGACGGAACTCATCCCCAAAGCTTTGCTGGATCGGAGCCCGGGGAGCGTCATCGAGATGTACGTGTGCTAAGAACTCGGAGGTGCCGGAAGTAACGGTGCTTGGATCGGTCAGATCGGGAAGAAGACGTACGACTACTTCCTCTACGTTGTGTCAATGCTTTCGTTGCGATCTACAAGGGTACATAGATCATACTCTCCCCCTCTCGTTGCTATGCATCACCATGATCTTGCGTGTGCGTAGGAAAATTTTGAAATTACTACGTTCCCCAACAGTGGCATCCGAGCCTAGGTTTTATGGTTTGATGTTATATGCACGAGTAGAACACAAGTGAGTTGTGGGCGATATAAGTCATACTGCCTACCAGCATGTCATACTTTGGTTCGGCGGTATTGTTGGACGAGACGACCCGGACCGACATTACGCGTACGCTTACGCGAGACCGGTTCTCCCGACGTGCTTTGCACATAGGTGGCTTGCGGGCGACAGTCTCTCCAACTTTAGTTGAACCGAGTGTGGCTATGCCCGGTCCTTGCGAAGGTTAAAATGGAGTCAAATTGACAAACTATCGTTGTGGTTTTGATGCGTAGGTGAGATTGGTTCTTACTTAAGCCCATAGCAGCCACGTAAAACTTGCAACAACAAAGTAGAGGACGTCTAACTTGTTTTTGCAGGGCATGTTGTGATGTGATATGGTCAAGGCATGATGCTAAATTTTATTGTATGAGATGATCATGTTTTGTAACCGAGTTATCGGCAACTGGCAGGAGCCATATGGTTGTCGCTTTATTATATGCAATGCAATCTCGATGTAATGCTTTACTTTATCACTAAGCGGTAGCGATATTCGTGGAAGCATAAGATTGGCGAGACGACAACGATGCTACGATGGAGATCAAGGTGTCACGCCGGTGACGATGGTGATCATGACGGTGCTTCGGAGATGGAGATCACAGGCACAAGATGATGATGGCCATATCATATCACTTATATTGATTGCATGTGATGTTTATCTTTATGCATCTTATCTTGCTTTGATTGACGGGTAGCATTATAAGATGATCTCTCACTAAATTATCAAGAAGTGTTCTCCCTGAGTATGCACCATTGCCGAAAGTTCGTCGTGCCCAGACACACGTGATGATCGGGTGTGATAAGCTCTACGTCCATCTACAACGGGTGCAAGCCAGTTTTGCACACGCAGAATACTCGGGTTATACTTGACGAGCCTAGCATATGCAGATATGGCCTCAGAACACGGAGACCGAAAGTTCGAGCGTGAATCATATAGTAGATATGATCAACATAGCGATGTTCACCAATGAAACTACTCCATCTCACGTGATGATCGGACATGGTTTAGTTGATTTGGATCACGTGATCACTTAGAGGATTAGAGGGATGTCTATCTAAGTGGGAGTTCTTAAGTAATATGATTAATTGAACTTAAATTTATCATGAACTTAGTCCCTAATAGTATCTTGCTTGTTTATGTTGATTGTAGATAGATGGCTCATGCTGTTGTTCCATTGAATTTTAATGCGTTTCTTGAGAAAGCAAAGTTGAAAGATGATGGTAGCAATTACACGGACTGGGTCCATAACTTGAGGATTATCCTCATTGCTGCACAGAAGAATTACGTCCTGGAAGCACCGCTGGGTGCCAGGCTTGCTGCTGGAGCAACATCAGATGTTATGAATGTCTGGCAGAGCAAAGCTGATGACTACTCGATAGTTCAGTGTGCCATGCTTTACGGCTTAGAATCGGGACTTCAACGACGTTTTGAACATCATGGAGAATATGAGATGTTCCAGGAGTTGAAGTTAATATTTCAAGCAAATGCCCGGATTGAGAGATATGAAGTCTCCAATAAGTTCTACAGCTGCAAGATGAGGAGAACAGTTCTGTTAGTGAGCATATACTCAAATGTCTGGGTATAATAATCACTTGATTCAATTGGGAGTTAATCTTCCAGATGATTGCGTCATTGACAGAATTCTCCAATCACTGCCACCGAAGCTACAAGAGCTTCGTGATGAACTATAATATGCAAGGGATGAATAAGACTACTTCCCGAGCTCTCGCAATGCTGAAAGCTGCGGAGGTAGAAACAAAAAGGAGCATCAAGTGTTGATGGTAAACAAGACCACTAGTTTCAAGAAAAAGGGCAAAGGGAAGAAGAAGGGGAACTTAAAGAAGAACGGCAAACAAGTTGCTACTCAAGAGAAGAAACCCAAGTCTGGACCTAAGCCTGAAACTGAGTGCTTCTACTGCAAGCAGACTGGTCACTGGAAGCGGAACTACCCCAAGTATTTGGCGGATAAGAAGGATGGCAAGGTGAACAAAGGTATATGTGATATACATGTTATTGATGTGTACCTTACTAGAGCTTGCAGTAGTACCTGGGTATTTGATACTGGTTCTGTTGCTAATATTTGCAACTCAAAACAGGGACTACGGATTAAGCGAACATTGGCAAAGGACGAGGTGACGATGCGCGTGGGAAATGGTTTCCAAAGTCGATGTTGATCGCGGTCGGCACGCTACCTCTACATCTACCTTCGGGATTAGTATTAGACCTAAATAATTGTTATTTGGTGCCTGCGTTGAGCATGAACATTATATCTGGATCTTGTTTGATGCGAGACGGTTATTCATTTAAATCAGAGAATAATGGTTGTTCTATTTATATGAGTAATATCTTTTATGGTCATGCACCTTTCAAGAGTGGTCTATTTTTGATGAATCTCGATAGTAGTGATACACATATTCATAATGTTGAAGCCAAAAGATGCAGAGTTGATAATGATAGTGCAACTTATTTGTGGCACCTGCGGTTTAGGTCATATCGGTGTAAAACGCATGAAGAAACTCCATACTGATGGGCTTTTGGAACCACTTGATTATGAATCACTTGGTACTTGCGAATCGTGCCTCATGGGCAAGATGACTAAAACACCGTTCTCCAGTACTATGGAGAGAGCAACAGATTTGTTTGGGAATCATACATACAGATGTATGTGGGTCCGATGAATATTGAGGCTTGTGGGCGGATATCGTTATTTTCTCACCTTCACAGATGATTTAAGCAGATATGGGTATATCTACTTAATGAAACATAAGTCTGAAACATTTGAAAAAGTTCAAAGAATTTCAGAGTGAAGTTGAAAATCATCGTAACAAGAAAATAAAGTTTCTACGATCTGATCGTGGAGGAGAATATTTGAGTTACGAGTTTGGTGTACATTGAAAAATTGTGGAATAGTTTCACAACTCACGCCACCCGGAACACCACAACGTAATGGTGTGTCCGAAGTCGTAATCGTACTTATTAGATAGGTGCGATCTATGATGTCTCCTTACAGATTTACCGCTATCGTTTTGGGGTTATGCTCTAGAGACGGCCGCATTCACGTTAAATAGGGCACCATCAAATCCGTTGAGACGACGCCTTATGAACTATGGTTTGGCAAGAAACCAAAGTTGTCTTTTCTTAAAGTTTGGGCTGCAATGCTTATGTGAAAAAGCTTCAACCTGATAAGCTCGAACCCAAATCGGTAGAAATGTGTCTTCATAGGATACCCAAAGGAGACTGTTGGTACACCTTCTATCACAGATCCGAAGGCAAGACATTCGTTGCTAAGAATGGACCCTTTCTAGAGAAGGAGTTTCTCTCGAAAGAAGTGAGTGGGAGGAAAGTAGAACTTGACGAGGTAACTGTACCTGCTCCCTTATTGGAAAGTAGTACATCACAGAAAACTGTTTCAGTGACACCTACACAGTTAGTGAGGAAGCTAATAATGATGATCATGAAACTTTAGATCAAGATACTACTGAACCTCGTAGATCAACCAGAGTGAGATCCGCACCAGAGTGGTACGGTAATCCTGTTCTGGAAGTCATGCTACTAGATCATGATGAACCTACGAACTATGAAGAAGCGATGGTGAGCCCAATTCCGCAAAATGGCTTGAAGCCATGAAATCTGAGATGGGATCCATGTATGAGAACAAAGTATGGACTTTGGTTGACTTGCCCGATGATCGGCAAGCAATTGAGAATAAATGGATCTTCAAGAAGAAGACTGACGCTGACGGTAATATTACTGTCTATAAAGCTCGAATTGTCGCAAAAGGTTTTCGACAAGTTCAAGGGATTGACTACGATGAGACCTTCTCACCCGTAGCGATACTTAAGTCTGTCGAATCATGTTAGCAAATTGCTGCATTTTATGATTATGAAATTTGGCAGATGGATGTCAAAACTGCATTCCTGAATGGATTTCTGGAAGAAGAGTTTGTATATGATGCAACCAGAAGGTTTGTCAATCCAAAGGGAGCTAACAAAGTATGCAAGCTCCAGCGATCCATTTATGGACTGGTGCAAGCCTCTCGGAGTTGAAATAAATGCTTTGATAGTGTGATCAAAGCATTTTGGTTTTATACAGACTTTTGGAGAAGCATGTATTTACAAGAAAGTGAGTGGGAGCTCTGTAGCATTTCTAATATTATATGTAGATGGCATATTACTGATGGAAATGATATAGAATTTCTAGATAGCATAAAGGGATACTTGAATAAGAGTTTTTCAATGAAAGACCTCGGTGAAGCTGCTTATATATTAGGCATTAAGATCTATAGAGATAGATCAAGACGCCTAATAGGACTTTCACAAAGCACATTACCTTGACAAAGTTTTGAAAAAGTTCAACATGGATCAAGCGAAGAAAGGGTTCTTGCCTGTGTTACAAGGTGTGAAATTGAGTAAGACTCAAAGCCCGACCACTGCAGAAGATAGAGAGAAAATGAAAGATGTTCCCTATGCTTCAGCCATAGGCTCTATCTGTATGCAATGCTGTGTACCAGACCTGATGTGTGCCTTGCTATAAGTTTAGCAGGGAGGTACCAAAGTAATCCAGGAATGGATCACTGGACAGCGGTCAAGAACATCCTGAAATACCTGAAAAGGACTAAGGATATGTTTCTCATATATGGAGGTGACAAAGAGCTCATCGTAAAATGTTACGTTGATGCAAGCTTTGACACTGATCCGGACAATTCTAAATCACAAACCAGATACGTGTTCACATTAAACGGTGGAGCTGTCAGCTGGTGCAGTTCTAAACAAAGCATCGTAGCGGGATCTACATGTGAAGCGGAATACATAGCTGCTTCGGAAGCAGCAAATGAAGGAGTCTGGATGAAGGAGTTCATATCCGATCTAGGTGTCGTACCTAGTGCATCGGGTCCAATGAAAATCTATTATGACAATACTGGTGCAATTGCCTTGGCAAAGGAATCCAGATTTCACAAGAGAACCTAGCACATCAAGAGACGCTTCAATTCCATCCGGGATCTAGTCCAGGTGGGAGACATAGAGATTTGCAAGATACATACGGATCTGAATGTTGCAGACCCGTTGACTAAGCATCTTCCACGAGCAAAACATGATCAGCACCAAGGCTCCATGGGTGTTAGAACCATTACTATGTAATCTAGATTATTGACTCTAGTGCAAGTGGGAGACTGAAGGAAATATGCCCTAGAGGCAATAATAAAGTTATTATTTATTTCCTTATATCATGATAAATGTTTATCTTTTCTGGCACCGTTGCCGGGGACGTTAGCGCTTGAAGGTATATCTTTAGATCTTGCAATCGAGTCTTTTAGTTTCTTGTTTTATCACTAGTTAGTTTGTAAAGAAATTAAAAAATGGAATTAGTTTGCCTCACATGCTTCATCTTTTTATATCTTTCGTGAGTATGATGGAAAGGATAATTGTGCTCAAGTGCTAGAGAAGAAATCTATAAAATGTTTTACACTAATATTTGAAATTGATGAGCATGATTGCAATGTTGTTAGTATGAATTCCTTGAATATCTATGATGCTAATGATATGCAAAGCCCACAAGCTTGGGGAAAGCTATGTTTGATGAAGATGATATTTTTTGTCCCCCAAGTTTTGATGAGCAAATCTATATGATGGAAGCATGCCTCCTATCTATGATGATTATTGTGATGACACGTATGCTTTAAAGAATAATTTATAACCATGAAACTTGTCATCTTGGTCTTAATTTTCAATCACATGATAGTTTATTTTGTTGAGTTTGCTCCCACTACTATTCATGAGAAGAAATTTGCTTATGTGGAGAGTAATAAAAATTCTATGCTTGTAGATCATGAAAAGAAAGCTTTAGGGTGCTGGTTATATTGTTGAATTCATTCACCGACTACAATCCTTATGACTCTGCTCGTCTTATGAGGAAGCGCTTCTGGACTGCCAGCCAGGCCAATTTCTAATTCTTCACTGCTTTTTCAACAAGGACAAAATCTTCTACCATGAACATATTCCTCATGTGGACATGGAATCATTGCCTTGTTTCACTACTATGCTCAGTGTGCTTCATGACGCAGGCCTCCTCAACTTTTGCTCTGACATTGTTTGATTGGAATGCAAGAGCTCATTCTTCAGTTCTATGTGACACTGCACATCACCGGTGATCCTAAAGACATCAACACCTGGGTCTTGGACTGGATGACTGATAATACTCGTTATAAGGCACCGACCTCTGAATTGCTTCACGACCTACCCATCAGTCCACCCAGTGAAGGAGCTCGCTGCCTGTACCAAGAACCTGAACTCACTGCTCACTACATGCAAGTATTAATGAAGTCTCTAAAGCCCGGTCAAGCCCCAAGGACCAAATTCCTCATAAAGGACTTACTCTATGTGCCCAGAACAGTCTATCGCATTCTGAAGAGGACAATGAGTCCCATTAAGGCCACGACTCATCTGATGAGGAAATAGTTGGCATCATGAAGAATCTGCTATTCAACATCATTCATAGCATTCCAATCAATTATTATGATTTCTTCATGAGGACTCTGGCAAATGTTGCACTCTCTCCATTGGAGTTGAAGCCTTATGCTCCTTGGATTATGAGATTCCTCAGAACAAGGTCTCCCACTCAACTACAAGGCTTATTTTTAGAATCACCTCAGCTATCTGCCCCTGATTGAAGTCCTCAAGCAGACTTTTACTTCAACTGATGAAAAGGGCAAGACACCTCTTGTTCATTGATGAAGCATTCGTCCATTGGATGGTCAGTTTTGCAAAGCTGCATCTTACTCCACCAATGATGGACTCTGCCACTCATGATTCTGCTTTCAATGCACCCAAGTCTACTCCTCAAGCCACAGCTCCACGTGTGATGACTGACCGTGAGCTGCTTCTTAGTCTCACCAGAAGGTGGATTGAAATCATAAATGGGTTAAGCGTCAGTTTGGTTCTATTCTTCACAACATGACTGCTACACATAATGCAGTGAAGAAAAACCATTACTACCTCCATGAAGTCTTCGGTCGCACCTGAGCTGTCCTATCACATCTGTATGGTGAAGAAGATCTGAAGAAAATGGGTCTCCAAGGAAGATTTTGACTAGTCTTCACCTCCTCCGAAGAAATTCAAGAAGGTCAAGGTTCCTACCTTGGTGGCCAGCTCCTATTCTTCATCCCGTGACCACGACGAGTATGAAGACTTGGACGACACTGCGGCAGGCCCTACAACAACAAATGACCCGAACAACGCTGGCGCTCCTCCATCAACTTGATATTCTTCATGGGCGTTAGTCCTCATTTTTTTATCCTTTGGTCATTCGATGACTAAGGGGGGGGGGATTTGAGTTAGTATTCAAGCGGGTCTACTTATATGGGCGTTTTTTCTAATTACAACTCTCGTTCTTTTGAAGAATTTGCTGGATCGAGTTGTAATCTTAAACTCTATGGTGGCCTAATACTTTTGTTGTGCTTCCTGCATGCTTATTCCTCATTAATGTTAATGCACCCATGTTGAATTACATCAGTGACCATATTTCATCATGCATTTCAAATTCTTCATATTATATGTCAAGCATGTATGGATTACAAGATATAGGGGGGAGATCTCCATGATTCTACTCTTCAAGTGTGCATTGCTTCAAAAGCAAATTCCTTGCTATGCACATCTTCAGGGGAGTTCTTCTATATCTTGCAATCAATTCCTCAATTCCAGTATTTACACTTCATGTGTTTATCCCCGTTGAAAACTAACCAATATTGTCATTAAATCACCAAAAGGGGGAGATTGTAAGTGCATCTAGTGCCCCTTAGTGATTTTGGTGTATTGAAGACTTATAGGTTAAGGACTAATGTGTTTATGAGCGTAACCACATGTCCCATAAGTCTATGAGGAGTTTGATATTTACAGAGAAAGTCAACCCCTAAAAATGAAGTTCTTCGACTGAAGACTTTGGATTTCTGAAGACTTCTGAAGACTTTGAAAGTGAAGAAATTGGTGCAATCCTGAAGACTTGGTATTTCATTCGAGGAACATGAAGCATGCAGACTTTTGTTTTCGTAGTTTCATTTTCTCTTTCTTGAGTCCATAGGAAACATCGTACTGGTTAAAGGGGGTCGAGCAAATACTAAGGAAAAAATTTCCATGTGATGCTCAACTCAAATCCTACATCTACCAATCCCTTCGAGTGAAGCCATTGGAAATCTCATACAGCTCAGTCAATTTCTTCAGTGACAGCGAAGAAGTTCTTCTGGTCTCTGAGGAATTTGTTTCTGACTGAGGAGTTAGGAATTCGCTAGTACGGATTGCCTACACAGTGATGAACATGATAGCCCTGAGGATTTTTCTACCAAAATTCCGACGTTACTGTGCTATGCGCCAGCTGTCCCAAAATATCTACCCACCTAACAGTCATATCATTGAAGGGCATTTATATCTTATCATGTCGGGCTGCTCCCTAGGCTATAAATAACCGTCCCCTACAACCACTAGCTGGTTGGCTGCTCCGAGAGAAACTGAAACTTGCCATTTCAGAGCATCCCATCCTCCGGGGACTTCGAGTGAAAATCATCAAGTGAGGAAACCCAAACCCAAACACCTACAAACCCCAAGTGATTGAGCATCAATGAAGAGATTGATCATGCATGGATCCGACGCTTGTTACCTTTGAAGACTGTGCATCTTCCAGACGGTTAGGCCGTCATGGTCTAGAGCATCCAAGATGAAATTGTGGGATCGCCGAGTGACAAGTCTGTGAAGGTTTGGAAGTCACCTGAAGACTTACCATGAGTGATTGGGCAAGCTCTATGTGACCTTAGCTCAAGGGAATATGGTGAGGACTAGTGTTCTGGACTGCATGTGCAGAACTGGGTGTCCGAGACTGTGTGTCCTCAGGTTTAAATACCTAGCCGCCCTAACCAGACGTACAACTGTCACAATAGTTGGAACTGGTCTACCAAATCATTGTCTTCACCAAGCTACCTGGTTCCATTTCCTCAACCCTTTCATTTCCTCATTTCTGTGTTGTGTAGTTGTTCATATCTGTTCGAAGACTTTGTCTGAAGACTTTCTCAATTTCCTCAGTTCAATTTCTTCAGTCTGTTTGTGTTCATCCAGTGTTATCCTGTGTTTACACTTTCTGTACTCTGTGCTTGTTTTTTATTTCATCATGAAGACCATGCTCATGTTTGTTATGTTTACTTCTGAGTACTTATTCCGCTGCAAGTAGCTCTTCACTCAGGAATTTCCTCACCCTGAAATTCCTCAGTGAAGATTTCATATAAATCGCCTATTCACCCCCCTCTAGTCGATATAACGCACTTTCAATTTTCCTCTTCCTTGGGACTGAGGGGACGCCAGTTGAGGCGCTTCTTTAAAGGAGCACTAGAAAATTCAGGGGAGACCATGCCGAACTGGGTCCAGCAGCGGGGACGTCATCCATGTAGAAACATTCCGAAGACCATTGTGGGTATACCTCTTTGGGAGTTCCGATGAGGTATTCGGATCCGGCTATACGCCATACTTCGGCACCACCCACTTCAAATATGGAACCTCCTCGATGGCGGGGAACGAGGCAAAAGAACTTCCTCCATAATTCAAAATAGGCCTCTATGCCTAAGAATAGCTCGCAGAGAGCAACGAAACCTGAGATGTGTAGAATCGAACCTGGGGTAAGGTTTGTGGCAGTTGGATGCTGTAAAATTCCAATAACCCCCTGGAGAAAGGGATGGATTGGAAATCCTAGGCACCGCAACAGGAATGGGACGAAGCACACCCTCTCCTCCTTATTGGGGTTGGGAAGGTCTCAGCTATCATGTCGTTTGCCAATTTGAGGCCAATCCTGCTCAAGCAGAGACTAGATCCGCGAGAGGAAGGTAGCCCTGTATCTGGAGCGACTCAGCTGAAGATGAGGAACAGAACAGCTCTGCCAGTCCCCCTCTTGAGGGCCATCGGGGGCGTGAAGAGAGCCTGGGGCACCAGTCATGCTGGAAAGCTTTGTTCGTGGCTAACCTCGACGGTTTTCCCTTTTGCGTGATGTGAGATGGCATTAGGAGATCTACATCTCCTTATATAGATGTCGTCTGGAGCATGTGAGGGGCTTATTTGCAAAAAAATCATGGACCGCTCATATTCGCCCGACGCGCGGAAATCGAAGCATCAACAGGGGGGAACCGTAAAAGACAGAAACATCAAGGTTATCACCGGACTGTCGTTGGTCTGAATTATAATGAAGAACCCCGCCTTGCAAAGCCAAAGACATGAGCCGATACTACGTCGTCATTGAAGGCAAGTTCGGGGGCTACTGAGGGAGTCCTAGATTATGGGATCCTCAGTCGGGTTGTCGGGCCATGTAGCATGGGCCGGACTGATGGGCCGTGAAGATACAAGATAGAAGGCCTTCACCCGTGTCCGGATGGGACTCTCCTTTGCGTGGGTGGAAAGTTTGGCGTCCGGATGTATGATTTCCTTTCTCTGTAAACTGACTCTATACAACCCTAGGGCCCCTCCGGTGTCTATATAAACCAGAGGGTTTAGTCCATAAGGCTATCAGAATTTACATAAGCTAGACATCTAGGGTTTAGCCATTACGATCTCGAGGTAGATCAACTCTTGTAACCTCTATACTCATAAAGATCAATCAAATAGGAAGTAGGGTATTACCTCCATTAAGAGGGACCGAACTTGGGTAAACATCGTGTCCCCTTTGTCTCCTGTTACCTTTGATCCTCAGACGCACTGTTCTGGACCCCCTGCCCGAGATCGGTCGGTTTTGACACCGACACCCGTCAACTCGCCAGAACGAGTAGAAGCTTGCTTAGTACGCCGTCTCCCCCACCCATGGGTGTGGTGGCTCGCAGGATGAGGTGAATGCTTGCTTACTACGCCTTACACCCGCTCCCTCGCCCACGCGCGCGGTGGCTCGCAGGACAAGGAGAAAATTTTACTACTCCCTCCGTTTACTCCTCGTCCCTACCTTGGTTAGAGAGATCACCATAATTGTTTGAAATATTTGTCCTTTATTAGATTTCAATATGAAACTACTAGTACATACTCCAAACACTGATGTATATAGATGTATTTTAGAGTGTAGATTCACTCATTTTGCTCCGTATGGAAACAGGACATAATAGTACGCACTCTCCCTCGCCCCGCGACCCTCGCCCACGTGGTGGACGTGCAACAATTCATTCGGTCTCAAATAGCCAGAACGATATATACTGCAGTACCATTATTGCTCGACTTCCCAAAGAGCGCGAAGAGGCCAAGCGCAAGGTTAATATTTTGGGAAGATGCCAAGCGCAAGGTTTATAGGAGAACGAGTTAGTAGTAGTACTAGTAGTACGTACCAGTGGGTACATACTATACGAGGAAGAAGGCAACAAGATGTATGTTTTTGCGTGACAGTGTCTTATTATAGGACATTGCTAGACCTAGTGGACCTTATTATTGCAACGGGACTACTCCCTATCATAGATGGCACAATCAGAGTGGTGGGGTAGCGGGCATAATTCGGAGCTGCTTAGTCTTAAACCCCATGAAGAAGTCCCATCAAAAGGAATAGCAATCCTCTACACGTGCTCCTATGTAAAATGGGTAAATGAGATAAAAAAGATGAAGAAACAAACTAATAAAAAAATCACCAGCCTTAGATCCAGCCCTACTGTATCAGTGAATGATATTTCTGCATCGTGATTGACATGGCTATATTATTAACCATGCTATGGCGGTAGAAGCGGATTTTATTTATTCGTGGAGGTAGCAGCGGATGGATATTCAACGAGGAGAGAAATGATGGCTGCTTCCTCAGTCAAACATAGAGAAAGGTGGGCCTCATGATTTCAACGGCTCATTAGTCATTATTACTGCCTATACTCTTTGCCCATATATAATAACCGCGTGGTAGTATAGTAGTGGTCTATACTTTTAATAACCATGCTCGAAGAGAAGAGGTGCGCGCATCCACGCACGTAGTTTACTAGTAGCACTCTTTGCGTCTTTTGCGTCTTCCCCAACCACACACGTGACACGGTGGAGCTCAGTTCTGTAAGATGATGCAGCCCACATGATAATTTGACGCGTCTAGTAGTAGTTACTCACTTATAAATAATGGAGGGTCGAGAACCACGCATGAACGGTGCCGCATCATTTATAAATAAAGTTTTCTTTCTTCAGTGGCACATATGCAATATAAATAGGTTCATATGGAGAGAAAAGGAAACCGCTCCACTCTATACATAGCAAGGATGAGCCTACATGGTTGCTTGCTGGGGTTGCTCTCTTCACACTCTCTCGCACAAAACGACAGTGGCCACATCTCTAACATCCGAGCGGATCACTTCCACCGGGGGAAGTGGTGGATGCTTAGTGTAGATGCGGTCGCCGTCGCCAACAGTGAAAACCCACCGTCGGCACGTCCCGATCAGGGGTCCCCGCCATTCTCTCTCACAAAGCAGGTGAGGTTGCCTTCGTCCCTTGCTCACTGCCGCAACGTGGGCAGTTGCCGCCTCCCGCCGCCCTCCTCTAGGTTGAGGTATGTCCCGACATCCCTCAGGTACAACTTCCTTACAGCCAGCTTGCACCATTGCCCCAACTGCCCACATCACTCCATGTGGATATTTCACTACTTCTTTGCCCCACACATACCTCTACTGGCTTCTACGTACTGTATTTGTGATGAGTTTATGTCTCATCAACTAATCCCAGTAATCTTATTCTAATCATGCTTCTCCAATTTCTTTTCCACAGGGATGCTCATCTCGATTTTGGTGAAACTGCACAAAATGATCCGATGGTCAAAGGGTTGCAAACTTCATTTCTTGGGAAGCTTCAACGTTGCCAGCAAACTAAAGCCTGGTCAGGGTTTACGGTTCAAGGGCTAGGGACTGCATGGATCGTTTTTTCTTTACTTGTATCTGTTCCAAAATAAGTGTCAACTTTAGTAGTAGTACAACTTTGTACTAAAGTTTGCATAAAGTTGAGACACTTATTTTGGAATGGAGGGAGTACATATTGGCTATGATCTGTCAATCATTGAGATGCAACATCATGCATGTTAGTCTCCTTTGTATTTGATGAAATGTTGCAACGGGGCAACCTTGGACGCAATATACATGAAACAGAAGCTGGAAGCTTCACAACATTGTACAAATTTATCTCGCTGAGAAACTACAGTACATACTATACTAGTACTATGTAAAGACTTAGGTGTCGCATGGTGTCCAGAATATATGGTGATAGTGTGAGGTGGGCCATGTAATCACTGAGCCTGCGTTTTTCATTGCTTTCACACTCCTCCGTTGTAAGAATGGAGAAAATTGTAATCTAGTACCTCCTTTCACCGAAGCGTGGGGCATCCAGCAGTCGTACCACCTTAGTACTAATGACCAATGAGCCTTCAAATCACATAGACCCATTAGTAAGTTGGATGGACGAAGCAACCATCACTCTTGAATCTGCTTCTTCCTTCAACGCAGGCGCCAGTGAGAGGTCGCGCCCGCTCTGCCCGGCATGAATGCGGCACCGATTCTTTGGAGCGGCATTAACCGTTTCGGGCGGGAAGCGCGCGTGGGTGATGGAGGGGCTTTGGGTGGGCCAGGCTAGTCAGGAGCGGGCGTGGCAGCTATCCCGACGAGACGCCCAGAAACAAGAGGATGCACCGACTCTCACAGCTAAATCGTACACTACACACCATCTCTCTGCAGGAGTAGGTCGATGTGTCGCTCTCTCTAACACACACATGCTGTTAAACACACACACACACACACGCGCGCGCGTGCACACGCACACACAGGTTCATAGAATAGGAATATCGTGCGAGTGCGAAGCCACAGGAAGTGAGATACAAATGGAGTATGTACAAGAAGAGAAGAGGTGACGAATATTCCATCAAACCTGGACTGAGGAGTAGTACTCCCTCGTCTAGGGTTAAGTCATCTGACGAAAATCAGATATTCCCATAATGTTCGGCGTCGTCCATTAACTTCACATCTCAATCCCACCTGCTCGTCCTACGAGTTTGTTACTACTCTACCTTGTTATCTCCCCGAAACCCAATGCATGGAGCGCAACTACACGTTGATCAGTCAAGAAATCAAAGTTGGCTTGCATGCGAGTTAATACGTGTCTGTCATGTAGCTAAAACACATCTCTTAGTTTTGTGATTATTGTTGCGTTTAGTTAAAGAAATCAGGGCTTTGATTGGAGGAAGGACGTGTCAAGTTTCTCCTTCCCCTCCAATCTGCATGCACCTTGGTCCCGCTGCACCTTCTAACTTGACTTACACTAGACGGAGGGAGTATACGTACGAGACACAGTGGCACACGACTTAGGTCGAATACAAGTGCCCAAAATTATTGGAAGCGAGCAAAGTGTACAAACTAAATAACTAAAAGAGTAAAATGCATTATGGCCATTGAAATTATCATATAAGTTCACTTTGGTCACTGTACTCAAGAATACAGTCGATATGGTCACTATATACGTGATGAGGTGATTATACGGTCACTGCGAGATTGTATAGCTCTGTACTCATCCATTTTGGCCGGTCAAAGAATTCTCCTGGCGCCTAGTCAGATCAGTTTTCTCTCTCTGTCATGCGGGTCCTACCTGTCATCGGGTGGAAGAAAGAAGTTGAACGAAAATAAAAATAAGCACGGGGGCATGGTTCGAACCCTAGCCCTCACGCTTTGTACGGGCAAAAAGGCTAACCAGCTACACCAACCTCCAGTTGTGATTAACTAGTGGAAAATATAGTTTTCTACCTTTAGTAGTGGCACACGCATGCAGCACGCAGCTTGCAGTGCATGCACCCGCACTAGCACAGACTCAAGTCGCACGCTGGCCTCTATTGCCACAAGTTCGTGCAGTACCTTGCCTGTTGTTCGTCGTTCCCATTGTTGACCCTGCCACGTGAGGTCGTCGACCCATTGCTCTACCACGACGCCAAGTTCGAGCTCTCGCTGCTTGTGGCACAACGCATCGAACTCCATCTGTGTGAGATGACATGGCCATCAATGATTATTATGATGACACGCACACTAGGTCGCTCTACTCGCCTTGTGCGCACGATTGCCGTGCGACTGCCGAAGTATGACCCTACGGCCTCAACTTTGTTGCCGGTCACCAATGTGTGCGTGTTGTGTGCTAACTAGTGTGTGTCTGCCCGCTGCATGCTAGTGTGTGAGTGCATGCAGGCATATTGTTTGCATGTTATAATAAGGATTCACTTAAAATAGTACGTGAGCAAACAGAGGGATCAATTGGACAGTGTTCACGAGCAGTAGAGAGATGTGTGAGGTAAGATACACCGCTGGTGCTTTTAATTTTTCTTATTAATTTGTTTGTGTTCACCCTCTGACTGGTGAGACCCAACGTACTATGTGGAGATAGGTAAGGTGACTAAGGCTGCATTATTTTTGTACTACCAACACTACTTTAAATCCCAAAAGACCTTACCACCAAAGCCACATGGCACGATTATGATTTACATCCCAATGACTCCCACACAAAAAAACACTACATACTTGTCACACGAATGCAGGAATGTATAAAAGGTTATTTTCCTCTCGTTAAACATAATGGGAGGGTGGTGTAGCTGGTTAGCCTGTTCGCTCATCAAACTTGAGGTCTCGGGTTCGATAACCATACTTGAGCATAATTTTGTTGTTTTCTAGGGTTTGCACTCTTCACACACTCTCTCCACTATATATATACACGCTGGAGCCTCAGCGCTTGTAGTTGCTCTCTACACACACTCTCACCCTCTCCAGATCTAAACAAGACTTCGTTGGCCTCTCTCTCTCTCTCCCCTCACTACTGGTCAAAGAGACGGGAAGGGAAGGAGGCTTAACGCTGTGGCCGTCGGTGAGGTCGGGAATCCACTACCGGCGTAGCTGTTCTCTTTCACCTAGCAGCGGCGCGGGAGGACCTCCGACCCCTTCTTCCTCGCCGCCGTACATAGTGTGGGCAGAACGGCCTCCAGTCGCCCACCGAACCACACCCCAAGAACCTCAAGGTATAATTTACTTATTCCACATGCATTGCTCTAGCTGCATGTGGGCTTTTTCCGCTTCTGCACTCGAATCTAGGTGTTGGATCAAACAAGAAAGTAGTGGGGAAAGTTGTATAGCATGAATCTAGGATGTGGTTCAAAGAGGAAAGGAAGGGGGAAGGTAGTATGGAAAGTTGTATAGCATGAATCTAGGACGTTGTTCAAAGAGGAAAGGAAGGGGAAAGTACTAGTACAGACTGGCTATCCAGCACCTATGTTGGTCGAAAAGGGAAAACAATGACAAACTCAGTACGCATATCTATAATGAACTGATCTTTTTGTTTTGGGGGACAAGGCTGTAGAGTTTGAGCAGGACTAGATTTGCTGCCCTCACATAGGGAAAGGAGTCTAAAAATAACAAAACTGGGACCAACACTAAATATGCTCCTTGGTTGTTGTTCTTGTTGCAATAGACTGTGCATCACCCCTTTATACATCGGTAGATGCACATGGTGCTTGTGCGTCCCACTGTCCCATGCAACTCTTTATCAGTTGTTAATCTAAGGCCCTGTTTGGTTAAAAAGTCCTAGGACTTTCTTTAGTCCCAACTTAAAAAGTCCCTAGTCCCTACCTGCTTGGTTCAGGACTAAACATGGACTAGAGGTTATTAAATGACATGCAAAAGACCATGTTACCCCCTAGTAATGAACTAATAGAGATAAGGTGCAAAGGGGGCAGGGGCAACTGTTGGAAAAAGTCCCAAAAAGACTCTCCCTCGGGTCTTCTTCTGTCCAAATGCCCACTTTTTAGTCCCTAAAAGT
The DNA here is from genome assembly GCF_018294505.1 of Triticum aestivum. Classification (NCBI taxonomy): domain Eukaryota; kingdom Viridiplantae; phylum Streptophyta; class Magnoliopsida; order Poales; family Poaceae; genus Triticum; species Triticum aestivum. The sequence goes on from NC_057809.1 coordinate 213,005,378, forward strand.
CCCTCCTGTTTGGTTTAGATGGGACTAAAAGGGACTTTTTTAGTCCCTACATCAAAAAAGTCCCTGTAAACAAACACCCTCTAATAATGCTGCTGGAAAACTGATGCAATGCCATAGTTAAAAGCAAATTACATGTTTAACGAATTTTATTGTTAATATAATCTCTCTATTAATATGAATCAATGCCACCGTTTGAGAAATGCTACTTTCTTGCTTTCTTTCCCATTTAGATAAGTTAGATGCTTCTTTTTGTTGGCTTCTGTGCCATCCATCGTTATTGACCACTAGTTGTTTCCTTTGCACCTCTGTGTAAACAGGGTTATCTACTTCACCTCATTGCAATTGTGACCTTTTGTTGCACTGCACAAGACACTTTTGTTTTAAGAGTGTTTTGTGCAGTTCAACCAAAATGTCACACCGACACCATTGCTTGATTGCTTGATTTTAGTGGAACTGCACAAGAGCAGATCTGACTTCCTATCCGTGTTGGCAAATTTGGTTCAGATCTTCTTCTTGTGAGTTGTTTGAATTCCACGTCATGAGAGGTCAGTACTAGCCTTCTTTCACATGATTGTGTAGTGTGCTTTCATATGTTGTACTACTTATACAGTGATGTTGCTTGATTTTAGTGAACTGCACAAATGGAGACAAGACTTCCAATCTGTATGTGCACCGTAATATCCCATTGAGGTAAGATAAGGATATTTGACAACTATTTGCCTGTTTTTGCCACTTTCATCAGAAAATTAATGTCGTTGTTTAGTACTATACTTGTGCTCCCTAATTGACATGCCAAATCTTATATTGAAGGCGAAGCTTGTCTGTTATTGAACCAAGTAATGAAGGGGAAGAACAAGCAAAATAAAAACAAAAATCAACTCCCAGTGCTGTAATCAAGCACTCGAACTGTGATGACACAAGTAATGATATAATTTTGGATCTTAATTTATTTCTATGGCTGGAACGAGCAATTGTTTTGCCACTGATTTGATGCCACTCTTAATGTAATATATACTTATCTCTACTTGTGCAAACAGGGATCTTCTTTGAAGATAACATATATTTTAGTGGAACTGCACAAGAAGATGTTGGAAACATTAAACTAATCGAGGAGTATATAGTAAGCATGGCAACCACAGTAGATAACAACAGATGGTTCCAGAGAAGTGCTTCATCTGTATGCTCTACACAATAAGCCTCCTGACAAAGGTTGGTACTCACCCATGGATTTCATCCATATGATTGAGCTTTGTCATCTCTATTGGTGTCGTGCTACTGTCTAGATACTGTCATGAGAAAGTGGTATTGTCCTTGAGAAGTGCTTCATCCGTGCTGTTTTAGATATTTCCTTTCCTTTTTTCGAGCAAACATCGATGCTAGCATTTAGTTGCCCTCTTGTCTTGCACAATAGGATCATCCTCCTTGAAGAATAATATGGAGTACGTGAAGTGCCTAGTTCCAATTATGCTAGGATAAAGAAGCCAAGCCTCTCTTCTTAAGAAGGGAGCAGTTGAAGGATGGTTAAATTATTGCCCACAAGAACAAACTAACTTCAGCTCAGAAGGACTCATGGATCTCCATCTTTGTTACTGTGATGGCCAATACAATGTTGTGTTAGGATTCCTTCTGGTGAGTTCCATTTTTTAAATGTGTGATCTGCATGGATCATGTAGTGTAACGCCCCAGATGTAACTTTCCATATTTGTAACTCCAACCCTTGCCATTTCCGGCTAAGTGATATGATATTCCCTCTGTGGTTGGGTTTTTGTCTTCATTTTGCATTTTTTTTTCATGTCATCATGTGCATCTCATTTGCATTCGTGTTCGTCTCATGCATCCGTTCATTTTCCCCGTTGTCTGTTTCTCAATCTAACACTCCCACATTCACCCGGTGCACCCCTCTAATCTTGTTTCATGAGCGGGAGAAAAACGTTCTCGGAATGGGTCTAGATTTGTCGAGTGGCCTTGGTACATCACCAGTAGGCCGCCTGTCAAATTTCGTTCCATTTGGACGTCATTTGATGCCCCAATGGTTAACCAGGTAACTGCAAAGCCTCTCTTTTGTTGCAGCCCAACACCCCTCCAAAACAGCCCACTAACCCATCTAAACCCCCTCCATGCTCTCTGCCGTTGGATCACGATCGTGTGGGCGAAAACCGCACCTCATCTGGACACTCCTAGCTCCCCCTACCTAAATATATGGGTCTCCCCCGAAAGTTTCGTGGTACAAACCCTAGTCTACCTCCCAGCACGCCACCTCACCACACCGTCGCCTGCAGCCAATCGGACGCTGCCATGCGTCCTCCCCGCACCCCACTTCGTTGTGGCCCACCCGAGCCCGCGTGCAGCCCACCCCGGGCTGAGATGGGCCCGAGCTGCCTCGCACGCCCCGGCTCCCTCGCTCTTCCCCGCCGCCTCGAGCCGCCACTGGGTCGCCGGACGTCGCCATCGCCGCCTGCGCCTCAGCCCTGCCATGCCGGAGCTCCCTCGCCCCTGCGCGCTGCCGCCTCCCTTCTCCACCTCGTCGCCTGCAGCCTTCCCGCACCGCCGACTCAGACCCCGCTGTCGCCCGCGACCTGCACCGCCCTTTCTTCAGGTTCGCCGGCGTCCGACCCCTCCGCCGACGAGCTCCCTGCCGCACCTTCCTTGCTGCCCCGCTCCAGATCCGGTGGATCCCGGACCCGCGCCGCCCTGCCGAGCTCCTTCACCGCCGTCCGCTCATCCCGCGCCCCGGGAGCCTCGTCGGAGCCGCGCTAGGGGCCTCTGCCGTCGCCCTACTCTGCCGTCGGGGACGACCTCGACGCCCCATGGGTCGTGCCACGTCGAAGGCCCAGTGGTGCCAAGGCCGGCCCAGATCAAAGGCCCAGCCTGCCTGCCTCCTCTAACTGGGCCGAGCCCACGTTGAGCTCCAGCCTATTCTTCGCCCCATGCGTGTGATAGCTATCTGACGCCCACCTTGTTTTTTTTTCTGAAATGACTAAGTCCCTTAATTCCAGCATCATATAGGCATTTTGTGAGGGTCATATCTCCATGCGTAATGCTTCGATTCATGCATATGATATATCAAAATGTTCATCTCGTGATGCTCTTCGCGTTAGTGTCATTTAAATGCATGTTACTATCCATATTGGTGCCATTATCATCATTGCAAAAGTGCTATATGATGTTGTCTGTTGATCTTAGCAGAACTTGATGATTTGTCATTTTCTTTGCATTTTGTGTGTGCATCCTATGCATGATGTCTACATGTTTTATGAGCTCCATCATGCCATCTTTACAGGGGTGCAAGCCTTGTATTTTTGTGATCTATGTGGTGACTAGCACAAGCATGCAAACTGTCAATTCATAGTATAGTTTGCTTTATACTAATCACTTCTTTTGTATTTGTGCAAACAGTGGTGCTCAGCTTGATTTCAATGGGAACTGCACAAAATGTTCATGAATACATTGAATCATTCATTTTCACCACAAGAAAGGAGGTGCCAATATGTTCAAGGTGTTGCAACATATAAAGGCAAAATCATACAAGCTACATGCGAATTTGGTTGATTTTGGTGGAACTGCACAAAAATAACAGCTGGTTTATTTAGCACAAGGTGCCATGTCAATGTCTAAACTGATGGCAAACCCTGCCCATTCCACAATCGTAGGCATTTTGGAATAGGAAAACCTTGTCAATGTTTGCTCATTGATGTACGCAAAACAACACGCATTTGACATTTTGGAATGGGACAACCTTGTCAAATTTTGCTCATTGATGTTAGCAAGAAGACATGCGTTTTATATTTACGAATGGGACGCCCTTTGTTGTCAGCAGCATCGATTGATTTTTCTTTATTCTTTAATTGTGAAGTAAATATTGGCTCTGACATGTGAATCGCTGAGATGCATAATCATTGATTGTTTTGAATGTTCCCTATGAATTGCCAGGCTTGTGTGTTTGATTGCAATGTATAGGAACACTAAAAAGCTGCTCAAACTCTTTGTACTCCCTCTGTTCCTTTTTACTTCGCATATTAGATTTCTTTCAAGTCAGTTGATTTTACATTGTGAATGTTCATAATTTTTTCTATAAGATTGGTCAAAGTAGAGATACTTTGACTTCAGACAAAACTTATATGCAGATTAAAAAGGACCAGAGGGAGTACATGTGAAATTGCTGCAAACGAGGTGATCACCCTGGGAATAATGCTAGTACGTATTGTTTTGCATGTTAATCCATTGCCAGTGATACAAGAATTCAAACTAATCGAAGTAAATTCATTCATAAACGGTCGGATTTCATATAAACGTGTTGTATTTCATTACATTTCATAAATTCTTCAACTAAAAAGGGGTGCGCTCGAGGTATATTTAATTAACCGAAGCTACCCACCCGTATCCGGCTGAGCCGAACAGAAGTTTCTTCTCCAGCGCAACTCTCCAAGTCCACGTCACCGCCAAGAAGCTAATCGGCCATCAATGGTCAACTCACCTAGCTTGGCTACAACCGGAGGGTAGCAGTGGTGGCCTTACTTGGACCCAAGCGGCGGTGACCTACCGTGTTCTACTCTTCCTAGTTTTCTGTGTGGCACAGCCTCGTTTGCAGTGGGCGGGGCCTCGACGGAGGCGGTGATGTCCTCTATCTCGTTGCCAGCAGGGCAGTGCCTCGGCAGAGCGGGGGAAATCCTCCCCCTCATTGCCGGCAGGGCAGGGCCTCGGATGAGCTCGCGATGTCCTCTGCCTCGTTGTTGGCGGGACGGGGCCTGATGTCGCTTGAAGCTACGTCGGTATTTCCCCAAAGAGGAAGGGATGATGCAGCACAGCGGCCGTAGGTACTTCCCTCGGATATGAAACCAAGGTTATCGAACCAGTAGGAGAACCAAGCAACACAATGTAAACAACCCCTGCACACAGATAACAAATCATCGCAACCCGGTGTGTTAAAGGGGTTGTCAATCCCTTTCGGGTAACGGTGCCAGAAAGTGGTGCGTGATGGTAAAATGGTTATAATAGATTGGATAAATAGATTGCAAATAAAATAAATTGCAACAAAGTATTTTTGGGTTTTTGGATTAATATATCTGAAAATAAAAGCAAATAAAAATAGATCGCAAAGGCAAATATATGAGAAAGAAGACCCGGAGGCTGTAGGTTTCACTAGTGGCTTCTCTCGAGAAAAATAGCAAACGGTGGGTGAACAAATTACTGTTGGGCAATTGATAGAACCTCGAATAATTATGACGATATCTAGGAAATAATCATTACATAGGCATCACGTCCAAGATCAGTAGACCGACTCCTTCCTGCATCAACTACTATTACTCCACACATTGACCGCTATCCAGCATGCATCTAGTGTATTATGTTCATGGAGAAACGGAGTAACGCAATAAGAAGGATGACATGATGTAGACAAGATCTATCTATGTAGAGATAGACCCCATTGTTTTATCCTTAGTAGCAATGATACATGCATCTCATTTCCCTTTCTGTCACTAGGATCAAGCACCGTAAGATCGAACCCACTACAAAGCACCTCTTCCCATTACAAGATAAATAGATCAAGTTGGCCAAACAAAACCCAAATATCGAAGAAGAAATACGCGGCTATAAGCAATCATGCATATAAGAGATCAAAGAAACTCAAATCACTTTCATGGATATAAAAAGATATGACTGATCATAAACTCAAAGTTCATCAGATTCCAACAAACACAACGCAAAAGAGTTACACCATATGGATCTCCAAGAGACCATTGTATTGAGAATCAAGAGAGAGAGGTGAAGCCATCTAGCTACTAATTACGGACCCGAAGGTGTACAAATAACTACTCATGCATCATCGGAGAGGCACCAATGGAGGTGGTGAACCCCATCCAAGATGGTGTCTAGATTGGATCTAGTGGTTCTGGACTCTGCGGTAGTTGGATGAATATTTCGTCGACTCCCCTAGGGTTCTGGGATTTTTGGGGTATTTATAGAGCAAAGAGGCGGTCTGGGGGCACCCGAGGTGGGCACAACCCACCAGGGCGCGCCTGGGCCTCCTGGTGCGCTCTGGTGGGTTGTGCCCCCCTCGGGGCACCCCCCAGGCGCAGCCAGGGCCCGTTGTGTTCCTTCTGGCCCAAAGTTTCAGGGAATTTGGACTCTCTCTGATATTGATTTTTTGTGATGTAGAAGACATGGAAAAAACAGCAACTGGCACTTGGCACTATGTCAATAGGTTAGTACCAAAAAATGATATAAAATGATTATAAAACATCCAAGATTGATAATATAACAGCATGGAACAATCAAAATTTATAGATACATTGGAGACGTATCAGCATCCCCAAGCTTAACTCCTACTCGTCCTCGAGTAGGTAAGTGATAAAAACATAATTTTTTATGTGGAATGCTGCCTAACATGTCATATCATATTTATTTTCTTTATAGCATGGACATTTGGACTTTTAGTTGTTCAAAGCAATATTCTAGTTTTGACATGATAATTTAGATACTCAAGCATATCAGCAAGCAACCATGTCTTTCAAAATATCAACGCTCAAATAAGTTATCCCTAGCCCGTCATGCTCAACCATTGATCCATTCATGAAACACACTCGTATATTAGTTATGTCCAATACTCAAGTACGATCATATTGCCTCCTAGTTGGTGCTTTTATAAGAGAATATGGAGACTCAAATTCAAAATAAAAATTGCATATAGTAAAAGATAGGCCCTTCGCAGATGGAAGTAGGGATTTGTAGAGGTGCCAGAGATCAAAGCGAAAAACTTAGAGATAAAAACATTTTGGGAGGTGTATCCATCCCACCAACGAAAACGACTTTGAGTTCCCAATACTTTCCATGCATAGATATATCATAGGCGGTTCCCAAACAGAAAATAAAGTTTATTCCTTTTCCCACCATACTTTCACTTTCCATGGCTAGCCGTATCCATAGTTGCCCTCCATACCAAAACTTCCCAAGGAATTTATTATTTGACAACATAAAGTAAATTCATTTTTGCATTTTGGGACTAGGCATCCCTAATACCTTTGCCTTACTCTCGTGCAATGACAAGTGAATAAACACTCATCTTGATAATAACACATCTAGTATGGAAAATATTAGCCACCCCTCACCGCTCCGCGAGTGAAACAAACACACAAAAGAGAAGTTTATTTTGAAATTTAGAGAAGGCACATGCAAATTTGCTTAGAACGACAAAAGAATACCGCATATAGGTAGATATAGTGGACTCATGTGGCAAAACTAGTTTAAAGGTTTTTGGATCCACAAGTAGTGATCATACTTAGTGCAAAATGAAGGCTAGAAAAAGATTGGGAAGCGACCAACTAAGAAATGAATAATCTCATAAGCAAGCATTAAGCATAACTAACATCGAATAATGCACCATAAGTAGGATATAATTTCATTGCATAACTATTGACTTTCGTACTTGCATAGGGAATCACAAACCTTAATGCCAATATTCTTACTAAAGCATAATTACTCATCAAGATGACTCACATATCACATCATCATATCTCAAAACTATTACTAAGAATCAAGTTTATTTTGTCCAATGATCTTCATGAAAGTTTTTATTATATCCTTCTTGGATATCTATCACTTTGGAACTAATTTTCATCTGTTGCTTTTGACAAGCTCAAACAAATATAAGTGAAGATAATGAGAATAATATTTCTTTCTCTCAAATTAATTTAGGTGAAGCAAGAGAGAATTTCTTCAAAAATACTAAAGCACACCGTGCTCAAAAAGATATAAGTGAAGCACTAGAGCAAGTCCATAGCTCATAAAAATTTAAGTGGAGAATAGAGAGCAATTCTAACAAGTCATGACATAATTTTGGCTCTCTCAAATAGGTGTGTCTAGCAAGGATTGATGACTTAAAACACAACATAAAACAAGAAAAGACTCATATCATATAGGACGCTCCAAGCAAAAAACATAGCGTATGACGAATAAAAATATAGTTTCGAGTAACATACTGATGGTCGTTAGAAGAAAGAGGGGATGCCACTCGGGGGCATCCCCAAGCTTAGTTGGTTGCTCATTTTTGGATAATAGCTTCGGATGTAGGGCATCCCAATCTTAGGCTCTTCTATCCTTTATTCCTTCATCCATTGTAAGATAACCCAAAACTTGAAAACTTCAATCACACAAAACCCAACAAAACCTTTGTGAGATCCGTTAGTATAAGAATAATAAACCACTACTATAAGAACTATACCAAACCAATTCATATTTTGTTTTTGTATTATATCTACTGTATTCCAACTTTTCTATGGCAAAAACTCATCAAAGAAAACCATAGAGCCATCAAAATAAGTACACAACACAAAGAAAACAGAATCTGCCAAAACAGAACAATCTGTAGCAATCTCACTATTTCAAATACTTCTCTAACACCAAAAATTCTAAAAAATTAGGACGACCTGAGAAATTTGTATATTGACCTACTGCAAGTTGAATGAGTATTTGACCGCTCTTTGGTAAAAAATGAATATTAATTTCGTGAGTGTAAATGTTTCTATTTTTTCCACCAAGATCAAACAACTATCGCCCAAGAAGATCCTAAAGGATTTACTTGGGACAAACACTAATTAAAACCCAAAAAACACAATCATATCTGTAGCATAATTGTGCTAACACACAAAATCAGGAAGCAAAAAGCAAAAATAAATTTTATTCATTGGGTTGCCTCCCAACAAGCACTATAGTTTTACGCCCTTAGCTAGGCATAAGATTTCAATGATGCTCGCACGAAAGATAATAATTGAAACATAAAGAGAGTATCCTGAAACATGTGACAAACACATTTAAGTCTAACATACTTCCTATGCATAGGAATTTTATAGGAAAACAAATTGCCAAAGACAAGAAATATCTAGCATACGCAAAGGAGAGGAATAAAACATTGACAATCTCAACATAACGAGAGGAAATTTAATAACATGAAAATTTCTACAACCATATTTCCCTCTTTCATAATAACTATATGTGGGATCATATTCAAATTCAACAATATAGCTATCACATAACATATTGTCTACATGATCCACATACATGCAAAGTCGACACTCTTCCAATATAGTGGGTTTATCATCAACTAAAGTCATGACCTCTCCAAACCCACTTTCAATATTATTGCAAATAACATATTCATCATGAGGCTTAAATAAATTTTCAAGGTCATAAGAAGAATCACCCCAATCATGATCATTGCAACAAATAGTGGTCATTGCAAAATTAGCATCCCTAAGCTTGGGGTTTTGCATATTATTAGCATAATCGACATTAATAGAATTTATAGTAAACTCATTGAAATCATGCTTTTCATTCAAGGAAGCTATCATGAATCCCTTCATAAATTTCTTCATCACAATTTTCAGATTCACGAATCTCAAGCAAAACTTCATGCACTCAACTCACTAGGCCTGGGCATTTGGTTAGTACCACTCGGTTTATTTGCAAATTCAGTTATTAAAATGCTAACGAAAATGGTAGCATAAAATAGCAAACCGAATTTTCTGTTAACCAAAAACTTTGTGTCAGTTCACGGTTTGTACCGAATGACTACTACATGGCTAGGTGCTCACTCCACCTTCTTATAACTGAGCTATTTGTTGTCTTCTCTATAGCCACATGAGGTGGGACTAAATATATGAGACTTCCGCTGCTGTCTGCCGCTCCACAGTTCATCAACAGACTATAAAAATACGTCTATATGGGCTTTGGACTTGCATGCAACCGTGGAGGCCACCAAAAAGTCATATCTCCCTTTGCAAACATCAGTAGTAGGCACGTGGGCTGGGGGCTGCTAGCTCGCCTTCTAGGCGACGCGAGGCCTAGTTAGTAGTGCGTACATTTTGAAGTTTATTTGGAGGCCTATTTAGCATCAGTGACATGGGGAGGCATGCGTGAAGTGATGTGCGTGCGCACCGTTCGTTCGGCTAGAATCCAGGAGTGTCAGTATATTTCGGTTTCTTTCGGTTTAACCGAGGCAAACACCGAACTGACCAAACTCTTTTCGGTTTTTAGAATCAAAAACCAGATTTGTTTGTAGCAGTGATAAAAACCGAAATTTTGGTTTTTTCGGTTTTGGTATCAGTCCGGTGTTCGGTTCATCGGTTTTATGCCCACCCTACAACTCACTAGCAATTGGTTCATCATGATTGATCTTTTAAAAATGTTAGCAAGTGCATGAGGATCCATATCAATAGATTTTTAGCAAGCGAAGATGCAGGCAAATAGAAGGCATGTGGTAACACAAGTAGAGATAATAACAGAAGATCTGACGAGAAAAAGGCAAACGAAAAAGATGATGAATAAAACGACAATTTTTTGTGAAGTGGGGGAGAGGAAAACGAGAGGGAAATGGAAAATAATGTAAATTGCCAGGAGATGAGATTTGTGATTAGGAACCTGGTATATGTTGAAGATCCTCCCCGGCAACGGTGCCAGAAAT
>NC_057809.1:213081080-213085387 GCF_018294505.1 Triticum aestivum
AACTTTAATGATTAACAAGATCCAGTGAAATCTGCATGCACACACGTTTGCATGTCTTAATTAAGCGGGCATATGTAAGCAAAAACATGTAGCTAGCTAGTAGGAAAAAACAGAATTTGTAGTACAAGGCAGTGTGACTCACTCGAAGTTGTAAGGAAGTAGTATATCTTCATTGTATTTGAGGCGCTTGAAGAACTCTAGCATGCTTTCCTCTACACTTTTTTTGTAATATGGATCTAATTTCCATGTGTATTCATTAATGGTATTTGGGTCAACGAACCCAATGCCATAGCGTCCACCTTTTTTCATTTCATAAATCTTCATCCTACATAATACCACATAAAAGAATATAGTGAGGATAATTACAGGTAATGATTGATCAAAATGATCACTATAGCTAGCTTGAGACTTAAATTACAGAAAGAAATCACTTACAGACAATAACAACTGACGATAGATTTGTCAAGTGCGTCTTGATTGTATAACTGAAATAGTTCTGAATACTCAACGGACACAACTTTCTCATGGTAGTAATGATCCTTCTTGGCATTCACCATGAGGGACTCTCGATTGGAAATCTTGGTAATGTCCATGTACCATTGATGCAATTCATACATTCTCGTTGGGAGCTTCTTGACCTCGTCTGGCTCGACCAAAGGTTGGCCCCAGACATATTTCCATTTTATTTCCTCCTCTCTAAGCGGAGGCATGGGCTCGATGTCGAGGAGTTGTCCAACAGTGATCCTGAGGATTTCAGCCTGCTCAATATGCTCCTCGGTTATTACCACATCACCCAGCTCGTGAACGTAAACGGTATGCCCACAATAATATTGGGCGCACCTACTCTCATGTGTTGTTGGCACAACAAGCGGGGGGATTGATTGCGCCGCTTGTTCTCCCAGCTGGGGAACGGTTTTACCGCATTTTTCTCCAGCTTATTTGCTCGAGCTCAAGCTCGCCTCTTTCTGTAGACATGCTCGATTTAACTTCCTGAGGTGGCGCTCATAGTCTGTGTCAATAGGCTTGGGAGCTGGTGCTCTAGCCATATGAATGAAGTGGTCAATCTTTTCCTCAGACACTTTCTCCCTTGAGCAAAACATGATCAGCACCAAGGCTCCATGGGTGTTAGAACCATTACTGTGTAATCTAGATTATTGACTCTAGTGCAAGTGGGAGACTGAAGGAAATATGCCCTAGAGGCAATAATAAAGTTATTATTTATTTCCTTATATCATGATAAATGTTTATTATTCATGCTAGAATTGTATTAACCGGAAACATAATACATGTGTGAATACATAGACAAACAGAGTGTCACTAGTATGCCTCTACTTGACTAGCTCATTAATCAAAAATGGTTATGTTTCCTAACCATAGACAAAATAGTTGTTATTTGATTAATGGGATCACATCATTAGTTGAATGATCTGATTGACATGACCCATTCCATTAGCTTAGCACCCGATCGTTTAGTATGTTGCTATTGCTTTCTTCATGACTTATACATGTTCCTATGACTATGAGATTATGCAACTCCCGTTTACCGGAGGAACACTTTGGGTGCTACCAAACGTCACAACGTAACTGGGTGATTATAAAGGAGTACTACAGGTGTCTCCAAAGGTAGATGTTGGGTTGGCGTATTTCAAGATTAGGATTTGTCACTCCGATTGTCAGAGAGGTATCTCTGGGCCCTCTCGGTAATGCACATCACATAAGCCATGCAAGCATTACAGCTAATATGTTAGTTGTGAGATGATGTATTACGGAACGAGTAAAGAGACTTGCCGGTAACGAGATTGAACTAGGTATTGGATACCGACGATCGAATCTCGGGCAAGTAACATACCGATGACAAAGGGAACAACGTATGTTGTTATGCGGTCTGACTGATAAAGATCTTCATAGAATATGTAGGAGCCAATATGGGCATCCAGGTCCCGCTATTGGTTATTGACCGGAGATGTGTCTCGGTCATGTCTACATTGTTCTCGAACCGTAGGGTCCGCACGCTTAAAGTTACGATGACAGTTATTATGAGTTTATGCATTTTTGATGTACCGAAGTTTGTTCGTAGTCCCGGATGTGATCACAGACATGACGAGGAGTCTCGAAATGGTCGAGACGTAAAGATTGATATATTGGAAGCCTATATTTGGACATCGGAATCGTTCCGGGTGAAATCGGCATTTTTCTGGAGTACCGGGGGGTTACCGGAACCCCCCCGGGGGTTTATTGGGCCTACATGGGCCTTGAGGGAGAAGAGAGAAGGAGGAAAGAGGTGGCCACGCGCCCCTCCCCTTCCTAGTCCGAATAGGACAAGGGAAGGGTGGCGGCGCCCCCCCTTTTCCATCCTCTCTTCCACCTCTTTCCCCTCTCTCCTTGTCCAACTAGGAGTCCTACTCCCGGTGGGAGTAGGACTCCTCCTTGGCGCGCCCACCTTGGGCGGCCGCCCCCTCTCCCTGGCTCCTTTATATACTGAGGCAAGGGGCACCCTAGAACACACAAGTTGATCCTGGTGATCGTTCCTTAGCCGTGTGCGGTGCCCCCTGCCACCATATTCCACCTCGGTCATATCGTTGTAGTGCTTAGGCGAAGCCCTGCGTCGATAGAACATCATCATCGTCACCACGCCGTTGTGCTGACGGAACTCATCCCCAAAGCTTTGCTGGATCGGAGCCCGGGGAGCGTCATCGAGCTGTACGTGTGCTAAGAACTCGGAGGTGCCGGAGTAACGGTGCTTGGATCGGTCAGATCGGGAAGAAGACGTACGACTACTTCCTCTACGTTGTGTCAATGCTTCCGTTGCGATCTACAAGGGTACATAGATCATACTCTCCCCTCTCGTTGCTATGCATCACCATGATCTTGCGTGTGCGTAGGAAAATTTTGAAATTACTACGTTCCCCAACAGTGGCATCCGAGCCTAGGTTTTATGGTTTGATGTTATATGCACGAGTAGAACACAAGTGAGTTGTGGGCGATATAAGTCATACTGCCTACCAGCATGTCATACTTTGGTTCGGCGGTATTGTTGGACGAGACGACCCGGACCGACATTACGCGTACGCTTACGCGAGACCGGTTCTCCCGACGTGCTTTGCACATAGGTGGCTTGCGGGCGACAGTCTCTCCAACTTTAGTTGAACCGAGTGTGGCTATGCCCGGTCCTTGCGAAGGTTAAAATGGAGTCAAATTGACAAACTATCGTTGTGGTTTTGATGCGTAGGTGAGATTGGTTCTTACTTAAGCCCATAGCAGCCACGTAAAACTTGCAACAACAAAGTAGAGGACGTCTAACTTGTTTTTGCAGGGCATGTTGTGATGTGATATGGTCAAGGCATGATGCTAAATTTTATTGTATGAGATGATCATGTTTTGTAACCGAGTTATCGGCAACTGGCAGGAGCCATATGGTTGTCGCTTTATTATATGCAATGCAATCTCGATGTAATGCTTTACTTTATCACTAAGCGGTAGCGATATTCGTGGAAGCATAAGATTGGCGAGACGACAACGATGCTACGATGGAGATCAAGGTGTCACGCCGGTGACGATGGTGATCATGACGATGCTTCGGAGATGGAGATCACAGGCACAAGATGATGATGGCCATATCATATCACTTATATTGATTGCATGTGATGTTTATCTTTTATGCATCTTATCTTGCTTTGATTGACGGTAGCATTATAAGATGATCTCTCACTAAATTATCAAGAAGTGTTCTCCCTGAGTATGCACCATTGCGAAAGTTCGTCGTGCCCAGACACCACGTGATGATCGGGTGTGATAAGCTCTACGTCCATCTACAACGGGTGCAAGCCAGTTTTGCACACGCAGAATACTCGGGTTATACTTGACGAGCCTAGCATATGCAGATATGGCCTCAGAACACGGAGACCGAAAGTTCGAGCGTGAATCATATAGTAGATATGATCAACATAGCGATGTTCACCAATGAAACTACTCCATCTCACGTGATGATCGGACATGGTTTAGTTGATTTGGATCACGTGATCACTTAGAGGATTAGAGGGATGTCTATCTAAGTGGGAGTTCTTAAGTAATATGATTAATTGAACTTAAATTTATCATGAACTTAGTCCCTAATAGTATCTTGCTTGTTTATGTTGATTGTAGATAGATGGCTCATGCTGTTGTTCCATTGAATTTTAATGCGTTTCTTGAGAAAGCAAAGTTGAAAGATGATGGTAGCAATTACACGGACTGGGTCCATAACTTGAGGATTATCCTCATTGCTGCACAGAAGAATTACGTCCTGGAAGCACCGCTGGGTGCCAGGC
>NC_057809.1:213086110-213086581 GCF_018294505.1 Triticum aestivum
TGCTGCTGGAGCAACATCAGATGTTATGAATGTCTGGCAGAGCAAAGCTGATGACTACTCGATAGTTCAGTGTGCCATGCTTTACGGCTTAGAATCGGGACTTCAACGACGTTTTGAACATCATGGAGAATATGAGATGTTCCAGGAGTTGAAGTTAATATTTCAAGCAAATGCCCGGATTGAGAGATATGAAGTCTCCAATAAGTTCTACAGCTGCAAGATGGAGGAGAACAGTTCTGTTAGTGAGCATATACTCAAAATGTCTGGGTATAATAATCACTTGATTCAATTGGGAGTTAATCTTCCAGATGATTGCGTCATTGACAGAATTCTCCAATCACTGCCACCAAGCTACAAGAGCTTCGTGATGAACTATAATATGCAAGGGATGAATAAGACTATTCCCGAGCTCTTCGCAATGCTGAAAGCTGCGGAGGTAGAAATCAAAAAGGAGCATCAAGTGTTGATGGT